>NW_022280896.1:0-16013 GCF_004355925.1 Anarrhichthys ocellatus | reverse complement strand
ATTTTTAACAGCAGAGGCAGAAAGACCAACTGACTAAAAAAAAAAAAACGCCGTAGTTAAGCACCAGCTTTAGCGAGACAAAATAGTGCATTTCCACAGAAGGAGCTTTTCCAGAAACCTTTTGAACTCGGGAGCATTACCCACTGTTTATGGCTCTGCGCCGGAGACATAATTTCTTCAAATTTGGCACAAAAGTGCACTTGGACTCAAAGATGAACTGATTAGAATTTGGTGGTCATAGGTCACTATGACCTCACAAAATGTGTGGGGCCTTAAATAAAGACTTGATATGCTCAAGCTATCCTTTCAATTTGATACATTTATATTATATATTTCTTTATATTTATTATGTTTTCATTTCTTGGTTTTAAGAAACCATAACTATAGCATTTATAACAATATATTTCTAATAGTATGTGCATAATAGAAATGAAAGTCCACATTTGTGTTGGTTATTTCAGCACTATAAGTGGGTCACATTCAGAAGCAGTGCGATCAGTTTTCATGTGCGAATGAAATTTTTATGATTCCACAGATGTTGTAAATGTGGGTTTAAGGAGGAGAGCACACAAAACTCTCACACACACACACACACACAAATATGCACACAACTGCATGAATGCACCTAAAGACACATATTTGCACAGATGCAGAGTCAGGAGTAAAGATGAGGGCTGGTTGGTGGAGTTGTCAGAAGTAGGTCATTGGGTTGGAGCTGGAGAAACTGGGCCACAGGTTCACTTATATTATGTCGTCGAGCTGCTGCGGCTCCGCTGCAGCATATTCATTCAGTGGCATCAGATAGTCATATCCCTGCACTGCTCTCTGACTGCCTTTGTTCAATTATTTTTCGTGGGCTCTAACGCGAAGAAAACATGAAAAGATGTGTCTAATTTGGTTCACTCTTTCAACCCATAGCATCCAAGTGTGTGTGCCGGCTGGTATGTGAGATAGCTCATTATGCTCGTGTTTTGTTGACGCCTCCTGTTGACTCACCCATGCCGATGTGAGAACGTCAGCTGAGTCTATTTCTGTTCCTTCAACTCTTGCAGAAAATCCTTCCCGTCGCAGCACGCTACCCTCGCATCATTCGCCGCTGTCTATGTTTCGGTGAGTAACAGTTTGAGCCCACGCAAACACTTAACTGCTCATCCGTCCGTGAGGCGCCAAATGATACAGTAGAGGGCGGAACACTGAGTGGCGGATGGTGGGATTAGCCCAGATCAACTATTCCGCATGGCTCTCTCTTCTACACTACTTTTGCTTCGCTGTGTAAAATCCACTCATCTCGGAGATGAATAAAGACTGGGTGGTGACACCAGTTTGCAGTACAGCTAATTAATTAGTCTGTCAGCTGTGGCACAATGAACCAAAGATTGAAAGCTCAACTGCAAATGTCAACTTTGATGAGATAAGATGCTGAATGGCACCACTGCTAATAAGACACTGTTTACAGTCCTAGCAGGTTCACATTGTGATGTACACCAGACCTCCACACTTATGTTATTGTATCCTAAGTCTTTTCCTCCCTTTTCATTAGTAATAGAATATTAATAATAATGATTAAATATACAATTAAAAAAACTAAAATATTAACAATAGATTTAACAATCCAGTCACACATCCTCGTACTTGTATACATGGTTATATGATCTAACAGTGTTTGGAAGTGATATACTGACATTGCGACTGAAATACTAAAATTGTGCAAAACTTAAATCTTGTAATTATCTTTAAAAATATCTTTTAGAGACTTATTGGTCAAAACTACGTAGAAGAAGAAGATACAAGAGGATTAATGCGGCATATGAATCTGTGGTGTGAGGTAGTGACTCACACTGTGGAACATCAGCAACAATCAGACGATATATGGATACTGATAACTCGTGTGCTTTGTATCAACCTAAATGCCAAATAATGCTGCCTGTGAGGGGTTATGGAATAGTGCACTACTATAACACAAAGCAGCATCATGACATCATGAAAATAAAAATCTGAAAATGTGTCATGTGTCCACAGATGTACTTCAACAGCACTTTGACCGACTCATCCAAGCTGCTCAAGCCCCTGCTGGTCTTCTCCTTCATTATCTGTGCCATCATTTGTGGTCTGACCCGGATTATTCAGTACAAGAACCACGCCATCGACGTCTACCTGGGCTTCCTGCTCGGAGGATCTATCGCTGTCTATCTGGTAGGGGCCAGTCCCATCAACAGCTTCCTGTCCACTGGTTTCCCTGTTTGGAGATTGTTTCTCTGAGTTCAAGAGCAGCAGTCCTCCAGAATCTTTGGACTCCTAATTTCAAATCAATTCATAAAAACATTGCTGAGCTATTTTAGTCTGGACTAAAGTAGAAGACTGACCAACAGAAATTAATTTGATTAAAAAAAATACGATATGTGTGTCTGCGTGTCGCAAGACTGGCTGCGCCCGGTTGAGGCATGCATTCCCCTGAGAACAAGCTGCAGCTAAAACAGCTCGCCTGTCTAAGTCTCTGTCTAAGTATTTTAGACAGAGACTTAACAATGTGGTACTCTGTAAACTGTATATTTAAAATGGCTTATCACAGCAGAACAACTGTCGAAGGAACACGTCCAAAAGTAAAAGCTTCCAGAAGCGCTTTAACAAAGCACCACAGCATGAAATGTTAGCATTATCAGCACGCGGAACATGTTTCTGTTAGTAGTCACTTAAAATAGATGTTAAAAGTCATTTCTGCACCGCTGTTGGTGAGGTGATGTTACATTAACGGCCATGTATGAGTGAGAAAAGGGGCTTTCACTAACGTTACAATCAGTTGTTACAGTCTGTTATTACAGAGAGAAAGGGTTGCCATGACACAGTCATGAAATGAATCACGTGTCACAGTAATCCTTCAGAATTTAAGCATTCAAAAAAAATTGTTTTTAAGAGAAAGTTATTGAATAAAACATTGAAATATCAATGAAACAACAAAAGAATTTTAGAATAATCTGCAAAATCGTCATTCGATTAATCATTTTATTGAAAGAATGGTTTGAAATTGTTCAACAAAAAACTCAACAAGGTGTCAGGCAAAGTATGCATCAAGTAAAATGTTTCTCTGTCTGCTCTGTTGCCAGGGATTGCATGCAGTGGGAAATTTTCAGCCTAGTGAGGAGGCCAGTGTCAGTCCCCCTCCAATAATACACCGCCCCCCCTGCTCCTTGCCCCACATAAGCCAGGAGGCTGTACTCCACCACCTGCAGATGAAAGCCAGCATGGCCGGTGAGCCCGGCATACACATCTCCCACTCTGAGGGCCTCCTCCACCGAGGCCTTCAGCAGCCAAGGTCTGATGACAGTCTGAAGCGTTCCAGTGCTGATGTGGAAGTGATCTCCCCCCGCAGCCCCCAGAGCAAAGAAGCCTATGTGACCTTTAGCCACACCCTTCCTCGGGTCCACACCCCCCAGGCCATGGCAGCGTATGAGGAAGCAGCTCGGCGTCACGCCGCCACCCTCCACCATGCCTCCATGGACTCCAGCCGCTCAAAGCAGCTTCTGTCTCAATGGAAAAGTAAGAACAACAACCACAAATGCTCCCTGCAGGTCCCAGACTCCTTCTCCACTTCCGTAGATTCCTCATCCGGCCAGTCCTCCCAGCATCCGCACCACCACGGCAGTATGGAGCTCCGATCCAGCTCCGACCCATCTGCTATGGGCCTGAATGGAGGCTTTGATGCTCATGCATACATGTCCAAACTGGCCACGGGAGCTAGCACCACCCTGCCCAGTAACTGTAGCGGCATCACCGGAGGGGCCAGGATATCCATGCAATCTAGACCTGGGTCTTCACAGCTCGTCCACATACCAGAGGAGGCTCATGAGAATTACAACACCTCCTCCCCTAGGACGGGGGGAGGGGGAGGAAGTGATGAGATGTCGATGATAAATACCACAGTTCAGGCAAACTGGCAAAGGGCAGCGGAGATGACCGCAGCCTGCAGGACTAACGAAAACGGGCACAACACCCAGCCACGAATCATGCAAGTGATTGCAATGTCCAAGCAGCAGGGTCTACTACAGACCCATTCTAAGAGCTTAGATGAGAGCGGCATCGGCACCACCGGGAGTTGCCAGGGCTCTGCACGCTACAGGGCTCTGTCTGATCAAGATCCCACCAGCATCACGGGGCCCAGCTCACTGGGTAGCACCACCAGCATTTCAGAGAGTACCGGAGCAATCGTCAGAGTAGAGGCCCACCCTGAATACAGGCCGGTGATCCAAGCTCCGTCCACAGATGGAAGCGGATCATGGAGGTGGCGGTCGCTGGATCACGGCAACGGAGCTGTCGTATTCACAGGGCCTAGTGGAGCAGGAGGGGGATCAGGAGGAGGAGGTGGGAGTTTGAGGCAGTCCTTTGACCTCAACGATCTTAACTCGGAAAGCTCAGACTCCATTCGTGATGGGTCCATTGACAGGAAACGCGGCAATCACATCGTCACCACCACCACCGCCACCATTAGCACCCCACCCATAGTTACTGTTCACACCCAGAACGCCGGCCAGTCAGAGCACAGGCTCCAGCCCCAGGGCCTTTCTACCATAAGGGTCACTCCGGGGGATGGTAGCGGTTGTGGATCTGGAGGAGGCGGCGGTAGAGGAGGAAGCGGGGAGAGCGCTTTGGAACCCCCCTCTGTCCCGTCCAGTCGGGAGTCCACTCTGCGGAGAAAAGGCAATAATGTCATCCTGATTCCAGAGAGAGCCAACAGCCCCGATAATGCACGGAACATTTTCTACAAGGGAACGTCGATAACTCCCGTTTTCAAGGACTAACGTGAGGAGTGCCCGGAGACTTCTGAGAAGACGGAGCTAATAATGCAAGACAGCTGAACCCCATATCTGTGACAAGTCAGTGTTACCTGCCATTGTGTATATCATGCTAACTTCAAAAGAGAAAAGGTTTTATTCCGCATGAGATTTTTGTACGTGTTTACACTAAGTCACAACCTTTTTAAGTGTTGTAGAAATAATCACTGTGTACTTTTGTGGTCACTCCTAAGGAAACCTATTGTTTTGTCGATGCTGTGCCAGTGCTTTGGGGACAGGAGAGCCTTTTGTAAAACGGTTCCATATGTTTTGGATATGAATCATCAGAGAAAAAAAGAAAGTAGCACAGTGACGTTCAAACTGTAGCAAACTACAGCAAAATAATTGTATCATAGCTGTAGAACCAGTATTTACTTCCCTGCACTGTACATAATTTGTATGTTTGAAAAGGGTGCTACACCAGAATATACTATTTACTATACGACATACTGTATCATTTGAATAGATAAAGAATGAATTATTTTAGAGTGAGCAACAACGACATTAATACGTGACAGAGATATGTTTTGTATTCCGTCTCTTTTCTGTACAGATACCACATACTCAACAGAATACTGTTTGAACCATAAGTGTGCTTAGCATTCCTTCTGTAGCTATGAAGTCAATTATGCTGTGACTTGCACTGAAATATGCGTTTACTGTACTTTGTATATCGTAAACCCTGACCTTATCTTTATATCCTGTACTAACATTTGGATGTCCGTGCCAATCCCACATCTATAGCACAAAACAGGCAGCAACACAGTTGGATTGTTTGCTTATTTAGACCATAAGATAAATAGTGTATTTCCAAAACTCAATGCAATACTTCACCTCAAGCCACCCAACTGAAATTGGTGGGTTTCAGTCTGCTTAAAAGCGATATTTGTAGCTTTCAAATAAACATTTTGAGAAATATACTTGCTGCTGTAAATCCCCCGACCAAATGCTAACATTAAGTCACAGAGTGGTTATTTTGGGTTTTGAGATACGTTTGAGCACTTCCAAGGGTTGTGTGGGCCTAGAACTCTCCCAGTTAGAACAGCCAGACCCAACCAAAAGGAGAAAAATAGATTTCACAGAAGCAAAGCAGAAATAAATCAAAGTGATGCAACAGGGTTGGTCGGGAATGTGTTTAGCACAAAGTTCTAGCTGCCTGCAGTCTTTGTGCCAAGGAGTTGTTGCAAAACAGAAGTACCACCTTATCTCATCTTCTGAGTCTACTCATGTTGCTTTGTTGTTGGAAGGCCTTTCTATTATTTCAGATAAAGGCCACCAGCCTTTCTGCTTAGCTCAACATATCAGGGACCTACTTCTGTACTGGATGCACAGAGGTGAGACTGATCCAGACAGCAAACAAACATATTTCCCAAATTTTTGAAGTGTCTATAAAATCATCTTTTTCTTAGAAAAATGTGAAATCACTTTAAATCTTTGTTCTTTATGAGCAGAAGCACTGTGCTCGCCTAGTCAAAAAAACAAACTTGATTTGTTGTGCAGGTACTACATGTAGCATTTTTTTGACAAGAATATACAATATTGCTGTTGAATTGTAATACCTCAGTATAATTCTCACCATCAAATGAAACCCTTTTGGGATCTTTGGCTTTACTGAACGGGATCAGCATGTAACGGGTGGGTTTAGCTGGGTTCAGCGCTCCCTTCACCTTCTGCCGTATGCACTGGAAGAACAGCACTTCTTCCAGTTTCTGTGCTATGAAGTCATTTCCTTTTGTGCCATAAAGCAACCAGCAGATTTTCTACCAAATCCAACCTAGTGATTCAAATTCTACGTCGAGGCAAATATAGACGGCCTCTGGGAAACCGTTTGGTTCCTCTGCGCTGACAGTAGTTGTATCAAATAAATATGTTTTTCTTTTCTTTCTTTAACATTAATAAAAGTAGGAACAGGATAGTGGCTGTTGTTTACATTATAGTGCATATCAAATAAATAGTATCTCAGTGGTTAAATAAGCACCCACTGGATGCAAATTCAATTTGATACAAACGCAGCATTGGCACCAGTTGTGCCCTGAAAATGTTTAGTCAGAGTCTATATGAGAAAATTTGCCAAAGCTAGAATTTTTCATTGAAAAGAAATATAAATCAGATGTAGTTTTCCGTATTTGTATAGCAATCCTGCATTATATTGTATATGATTTATTCTATAGCCCAGTAACATTTGCATGGTCACTTTTCTATAGTGCATATCACAATATTTTTATCATAAATGTGCAAAAAAAAAATTGAATTTACCAATGTGTTAAACAGTTTGTTCTTTATTCCTGTGTTTCATAGTGAAAGTTATATGACAATCTTTTTTATCTAAGTACTGTTGCCCCTTCAGGTCAACACCTGACACTTGTGTTCTTTTTTTCTGTTGCTTTAATGAAGTTCATTCTTGAACATTTTAATTTGAATGTGTACATAATTTAACAAATGTGTGAAATAGGTTTTGATTCAAGCAAATCCTCAAAAAGAAAACACTTATTTTCCAAGTAATCCAGGTGGATTGAATATTTTAAATACATTCTTTTGTCTGATTCAAACTGTCAAATCTTTGAGTGCATTAAAGTTGCACTGTCATCACAACAATAGGTCTAACCCTGCTGTACATAGGTACAGGTCGTTACTACAGTCTGGTTGTACTAAGATGAAGCTGCCACTCACTCAATCCTGTACCTATGTCCTGTAGTTTGGACTTCCCTCAAAATGTTGCTAGAATTTGTTGAACACAATCCAATGCCGGTTTACTTTTAGCATGATGTGTATCAGGATTGTGTGATTTGTAGTCAGACAGGCTCGTCCGCTTGGCCAATAGTTCTGCTCCTCACTGTCCTACTTTGGTGCAGTCCACAGAGATGTCTTTCCTATCAATAAACACACACTTTGAGTGGCTACCATACACTAAATGCACATTTCCCCATCCACAGTCCATTTCAGTTGGTGGGGTAAGGCGGCTTAACGCTGTTTGCCAGGAGTTCATGGCCATTTGGCTGTCTTTGTAATCCTGTAAAGACAAATTGGCCTCCTCGCACAACCTCTCTTCTAAACAAACATCCACCTTGTGATCTTCTTCTTGGCAAACCAGCTAAAGGTGCACACGCCAGCAGCTGAACTGGAGGAGGGAACGGAACTGAAGCACGTGCAGTCGGCGCGATTGCTATGCGTAGTACTGTCGGCGCAAGTTTTGGACTGCACACGTAGCACAACATTTACGTCGTGCAGACCAAAGTGGACATGTGCAGAGTATGAATTGGCCTTTACTCTGCAACTCATACTAACACAAATCAACAACGGGCCGACTATAGTGATAGCTTTTTGGTTCATGTTAACAAAATCTACAAACCGACATACAGGTGAAATAGGACTGCCTTAAAAATGACAGAAAACATACAGAAGGATATGAGCTCATTACAAGGTCTGATATCGGACTAAAGTACTTCAGACTACGAGAGTAAGTAACTAAGAGTACTTCCAATGTGCAGTACTGTACAGCTACCCACTGAGATATTACTACACCCATTTATTCAAGGATAACATTTCATCTTTACATCAAACATATCAAAAAAGACTTTGCCATTTTTACTCTCTACTAAGAGTACTTGTGAAACCAACCTGTATGTCATCATGACATCATGGCCACCTTTACAAAGTTGAGAGCAAGCTGTACCTATCATGCCATTCTGGTGTGTAAATAGGGCTTCCCTCTAAATACACTACACACGCTCTGCTAGTAAATGTGTCCCGTAGCTCTCAAAGGCTCACACTCGACACTGCTCTTCCTCTGGTCCTATGAACTGTTGTCGAGAGAATTGGAGGAAAGACATCGAGACAGAAACTCCTTACATTTTAGTTCGAAGCCTTAACGTTGTCCGTACTCCCTTCAGGACACATAGATGTAACAGAGATTCCTCCAGAGTAACATATCTAATATATAGATTGGATAAAGAGAAAAGAGATATAACTTTGATAATTCTATGGCATTGTTTTGAAACGATGTGTCTGATTTAGAGCCTTTCCCAAAGGCCTGTGAAATCAAAGGTGTGATGTGACACGTGGGTAGAAATGTAGATTCCATAAGTAGAACTGTGAACGGATGCTCTCTGCATGTGTAGCCTCTTGTGTTGATTCATGTGTTCTGATACTGTGATCAGCTGTGTGAATTCTATGCAGCAAAAAGAAGAAACAAAATGTAAAAAACAGATTTACCATCACTTGAGTCCAAAAAGGAAAGAAAGGCTCATTAGTTACGTTTTTGTGTAACAGTCAAAATATTATGGATTGCTTATAGACGAGCAATCACACTGATTATTCAGAGCACGTTGATCAGGGTAGACGAACAATTGTGCATTGTCCAAATGATTTGAATAAATATTTGCTATTGAAACTAATCAATGTATGTCCTCTCATCCATGTGGTCAACTCAGATTCTGTTTGTTTTTCTCTGACTTAAAAAAACAGCAATTTACTGAAGTATTTGGACATATAACTGAGTCACCAAACCTCAAGTCCATTACAAACACTACACTTATAACTGAAGAAAAGAGAGTGAAATGTGAATAGGTTTACAATTGACTCGTTTAAATTACATAACATCAATTATCATCAAGAATATCCTGTACAGGCTGAGTATGGAACATTTAAACTGCCAAACTTTTAAATGATCTATATTGTTTTTTGTGCTGTTTTCACCCCTGTATGCACTTCTGACCGAATTCATTTCCTGTTTAAAATTATAAAGTTACATATGATTTGATTTAAATCAAGCAAAGAAATAAAGTGAAATACAATAAACAGTGTTATGTATTTTCTCCACTGTGTTAACATCGATGTTGTGTATTCTGAGTTGGTGGAAGCAGGGCACATGTCCACCTCTGATCCTTCCAGCTTGTACACTAGAAGTTTCTGCTGTTCAACATAATCTCATCACGCAGCTAAATAGAGCGGGTTGTGATATGTGATATATACAGTGTTATATATATATACTACCAAGTTATGCTAAGTAGTATCATGAACATTGGTTATTGTCACAGACCAGATGATTTGAAGCTGATTTTTTTAAATGACATGGAAAAGTATTGCCACAATGAAAAATGAGTAATTAAATACACACATGTTTAAACGATGTCTATGTAACGCTCACTGACACAGAACACGCAAGAACCCATCACGGCTCGTTCACAGTCAGGTCAAATATCAAAGTGCTTAAAGGCTTACTCTGATAAAAAGACACTTAACCAGCACGGTCCAGGGAATCAGGCACTCAAACTCTCCTTAACCGGCTGAAGTCGAGAGACGTCGGTGTGGAGGAGGGTGCTGGGCTGTGGCAACTGTTGGCTGTCCTGTGAGTCCTGTCAGGTCAGAGGTGCAGAGTAGAGGGGCACGGCCTACCGCCATGGGCGTTAATAACGACGACTGTTAATACTTGTTGTCTTGTGTGTGGGGCAAATATGATATATACATATTGAATAAAACTGAATAAAAATACTGCTACTACTACTATGATAAAATATTATGAAGTTGAATTGGTATGAAATGCTAATCCCCTAAGTGTCATGTCTAGTGGATGATCCTGTGTGAAGCACTGAAGTTGTGTCGTGCTATTTTTTAGATATCTAATCACACTGTTATGAACCAATCGAGCCGTGATGACGCCATATAAATTATTGTTGTATCGGGACAAGCCAAGTCCTTCTTTGTCAGTGCCCTGCGGGTCAATGGCCTTTCACAGCTAATATTTTGCCACAATCTGACACCCCAGTCTCCTTTTCCAGTCTCTGCAATGAGCTAAGTGTGATGGAACAAAGCTGACTGAGGAGGCTGTGCGCTTCTATTTTTAGAAAAACCAGATCAGACCCTCGCTGTACAGGGACCAGCAGGATATTTGGTGCTGTTCATAAATATGAACTGAGACTATTTCTAGAGAATCTTATTTATTAAATATGAATGAAATGAATAATGTTCTTTTCCTGCATGTTTATAATAATAATGATTTATTTATACTGAAGTACTCTTGACCCTTTTACCTTTTTCCTCTCAGTTTGGAAGGTTGAGCTTGGAACTGCGCTGCAGGTCTTGTTACGGTTGACTCTCCGTTGGTTCCTGTGAAACAGATGGGGTCACCTGCTGCATCAACGGGTCAAGTAAGAAGCACAATGAGAAACGTGGAAAGTGGAGCATCATGCTGGTTTTAAGGGTAAAGCTCTAGACACCGTGGCATGTCTGGCTAGTAAATACCTACATTCAAAGTTCACCTTCACCATACCCAATTTGCCATACACAGCCGTGGTACATTATGAATTAGTTGAATCAACTCAGAATATGCAAAATCCTTTACAGTGTTTTCTGTTGTAAATGTTTGGGTCGTGATGCCCTTTACTGCTCCACTCATACTGTGTCATTCTAAACATGTATTGCTGTTTGGTGTGGACCCCAAGAAGAAGGCAGTAATCTCTTTAGCTGCTAAATACAACATGTCTCACTCCCAACTTGTCAAATACCGACGCTTGATCAGTGCTCCTCAGCTTCAAACCATGACAGTCTCTAGGTAACCTAGGTTTTGGATGTGACAGAGACGGTGTGTCAGTTTCCGTTCATTACATGTATAGTGTCTTTTCAAAATAATCATCCAAAATAGGTTATAGAAGTACATGCTACAAACAGTAGAGTTCATGTCTGCTTCCATTATGTGCAATACAGTACACCCTGCAGCTTTTCATTTGCTCTAAATTAGTTTAATCCCTCCAGATCTTGAGATCTTGAAGTAGTGAATGAAGAAAATATGACTATGTCCCCTTCCTGATGTATTCAGTCCTGATATGTGGTGTTCACATGATACCACCAGAGCTCATGTCAGAGCTGTGGACTTTGTGTTTGTATGTCCTCAATGTTTACTGGTCTCTACCACCATCCATCTTTAGGAAGAATAGTTCATTTCTCTTAATGTGAGCTGTACTGTAGAATCCCACGTTAAAACCACAGTGCATACTTGTTTCCTGTTCCGATGTGAGGGTCCTGGGACAGAGGATGTGGCATGTGTACAGATTGTAAAGCCCTCTGAGGCAAATTTGTGTTTTTGGGCTGTACAAAATAAATTGAATTGAATTGAATACTCCCTGCCAAAGGTAAAGAACTAACGGTCTCATTTAAAGAGAAGGTTTACATGTTCAAAGCTTCAATAGCATTCCGAATGCATTGCAATTAATACAGAAATTACATATTTGCCTTACTGTGGACAGATCACACAAAGGTTTGGGGTTTTCGTTGAGTAACATACATCTAAAAAATACACTAAAAACGTACCATTCTGTGAGGCTTAACAGACTGCTCTCAAACCATGAAGTCATGTCAAGTTAACAGTAAATAATTCAAACCTCTGTAATCAATAATTCAAAAATACACACTGGAATTGCTAAAGTTGTCTCATTCAGAAGGATGAAGAGCTCGACAAATTATTTAAAGGTGCATTGCGCTGTGTCCTACATTGGGTCTGTGGAGATTTAATCCTGCTGTGATTGGGGAGAAGAGTACAGATGCACTGAACAGCTCCCTGTTACAGGGTTTGTATGGCATGAGGTCAGCTGTTCACACTCAAAACTGTTAATCAAATTGGTATTGCATATTATGTTTCACATTTACATTGAATCAAAGGACTACATGTGACGAGAAAGTGATGGTAGAAGTGAGGGAGGAGGTGAGAATGACAGTATCGGCTAACGGAGCACCTGGCTTCTAGACTCTTTTTAGCTAATTATTTTGGTCCGACAGCTGCAGAGACTGTAACCTGCAGCATTACCACTCTTATCTAGCAGGAAATAATTCATAGGCAGTCATTTTTCTTGCTTGCGTTATGCTGATGACCTGGTGGCTGAGGCTCATACCGTGTAGCTGTAGTGTTCCAGCCGAGGACCTTTGTGGCACTTCATACCCCTCTTTCTGCCCATGTCTCCTGTCTGTATCTCTACGGTCACTATCACATGAATGCAAAATGGCAAAATAAATAATCATAATTCAAGAAAATTAATAAAAAAGAAAAGTATAGACTTTCAATGGACCCAAGAAGCAATGCCAAATTGCACCAGGAGCACTAAATGGGCAATGGCCACATTGGCCTTTATGTTGATCTCAAATACACACCTGTGAAGTTTCATGACTGATTTTTTTCAGATGAGGGTACTTCCATATTTTCAGCCCTGAGTGGTGGCTGCAGATCTTTCTCTCATGTTTGTTAAATGCCAAACAAGCTTCAACAATCAGATGTAGTCTATAAGGAACTCATTGTAAAGCTCATTGTTGTAAGTGCAGAGTAATAAGTGAAGGCGAGGTAGTAGCTCCACTATTGACTGACCAAGCCCCGGCTATGTTGCTGATGTGATGTTGTGCTCAGATCAACATAATAGAAGTTGGCTGCAAAAGAATGACAGCTTAGTGAGTGTGATGCATTGGGGTGGTGTTGGGGTGCTGAGAAGATTCAGGGTTATCTCTGGGGTCATACAATGGGTTCATGTCACTTCTTCCAAAAAGCCACACTTGCAACTGTTCCCGCTGTGACTTTCAGCAGGGTTGGTTGGACCCAAAAGCAGATGCACAGTAAAAGGATTGAGGAAATGTGTTGCAAGAAGGGGAAGAAGGGGGAATGAGGTTGGGTTTGGGGACTGGCGGAGAGCGAAAGTTAAGGGAAGATGGCGGAGAGTGGTGGACGGCTTGGCTGTCAGAACGGCTAGGGGAGATGGCGTGGCAGGCTGAGAACCGGTTTCTGGAGCACTGGGAAACACAATTACTCCTCAACACGAGGAAACAACACTGCAGGAACTCCACTGACTGACTCAGAGTTTGGCCAAGAGCGCATACTATTGCTGTAGCACACTGCACGACCCGGTGATAAATGACTGGAGAACCAGGGTCGATATACAGATCCTGATGAGTCAGCTCAATCAGCCAGCAACCAGAGGCAGGAGGGAGAGGGGGCACACGGGGAGACACACAAAATATGCAGAGACAGAGAGAAGGAAAGACATAGGGAAAGCACAGAGAATGATGACTGGGTTTTCTAAATCTTGTTTTCTGCTGTATATTTTTGTCACAAAGGTTAAGTTGCTGTAATTTGCTTTGTTTGATGTGTTGGCCTCGCTGGCCCTGAAGTCAGACCTACCTGCATCTGTGTTGTTACATTGCAGGCCACACAATGAAGCTGGAACCTCCAAAACGTTGTGCTCAGAAAGGTGGGATATAGCAGATCCAAAAACACATTATGAAAGGCAGTGGATGACAGTTTTAACTTCATTTATTTACAGTATGGTAACCACCTCTCAGACTGAATTGAGTTGTAAGTATCTATGTTAAAACTCTATGTATAAAGTACCACATTTAAGTATTAAAACCAATGCCTCACATTTGTCACAGGGGCTTGTTCAATGACCTTCTAGTCGTATTAAATTGCCGGACCAGACACCATGACTTACACTGATTGGCCATCTCAGTGATGAGTCACTGAGCCATTGACTCGGGATGACCTGCTGCAATAGGATACATGTGATAATAGGCAGCATTCTTCAGAGGAGCTCCGCTCCCAGCCGTCAGCAGCTAAAAGGTTACGCCTCAATTTGTTCTCTCCGATGTGTGCTTAATGAACTCAGTCAAAGGTGGTCACTCGCAAACTGCAATGGAATATAGCTTTACTGTGTCTGTCAGTGAAAGCTATGTCGGCATTTAAGCTACCGACGATGGAGTGAATCCCAAATTCCTCCCTCTGTACGGTGCAGGCACACTTGTGCATAACTTCGGAGAGCCGCTGCTCCAGACTCTTGTTTATTGCTCTGGTAGTCTGTTTGTCAATCACAAGCATACCCTGCTTTATGGTCTGTTTGACTCTAAATGGACCATAATGTACGAAATGAACATCATGCTGTATTGAAGAAGACTTGAAACTAGAGATTGAGACCATAAACTCATGTTTACTGAGGTAATAAATCAAGAGAGAAGTAGTCATTTTCTCATAGACTTCTATACAACCAGAGCCAGCCGTCCTAGCACTCTCACACACTTGGCACATGTGAGAAGTTTCAGTTGGTTGCAATCTGCTACCTCACCGCTAGATGACGCCAAATCCTACACACTGCACCTTTAAAAGAACCAGCATTGTTTTGGATGTTCTTCACCATGTCGCAACCAGAAAAGCAACTCAATTACATGCAACTCCCACGGACGAATGCAGCAAGCTTACCCACAATCCGGGCTTTGCTGAAGTGCACTGTGGGAAACACAAGTAAATTATGATATTGCTTTTTTTTGCGGGTTTGTTAGTGTTTATTTTTCCTTTATTATTACAATGGGACATAGTCCTGTCGAGCTGTCCAAGGTGCTGATCCTTCTGACAAAAACAGGGACTTAAAGGGTTTACCTTGGACATTTTCACAACTGTGATATTTTGTAGACATTTCAGAATAAATGGAAATTAAATAAAAAACATAAACCCCTTTATATGACAGTCTACCGCTTCTGTCAGTGGACTGGCATTAAGGCTTCTTGGCACACTGGCATAAACAACTGAAAATAGGCTCATATATAATATAGGTCAACATATACAACACAATCAAATGTCTTGCATATATTTCACACCTACCAAAGCAGAATTCAGATCAGCTTTATGTGTCCCAGATTTACACAAAGTTATACTTGTGCTAAGCCTGATGAGATCACCCTACATTGAATGCTAAAGTAAATCTGCCTCAGAGGCAGACACTTAAAAATCGGATTCACAGACTTAAACAGCATCATGATGTTAAACATTAGACGATTTGCCTACCTGACACACATTATAGTCTTATGTGTGTGTCAGGTAGGCAATTGGGTCCATACTATGGACCCAATTGCGGCACACAGGATTAGAGGAACCATTGGCTTTTAATGTAAACTCAACAGGTACAGAGTGTTGCAGCGAAGTCTCTGGCAGAGCAGCAGAAACCGCAGGCAGAATGATTCCAAGTCAGCAACAAAAGGCTGGTGAGTTTAATCCCACTCACTCAGTCCATCTAACTGTCTGTCTGCCTGTCTCACTCTACCCCTCACTCAGTCCATCTAACTGTCTGTCTGTCTCTCTCTCCCCCTCACTCAGTCCATCTAACTGTCTGTCTGCCTGTCTCACTCTCCCACTCACTCAGTCCATCTAACTGTCTGTCTGCCTGT
>NW_022280895.1:7271-16079 GCF_004355925.1 Anarrhichthys ocellatus | reverse complement strand
GGCTGACTCAGGTTTATAGTTAGGGCTGGATCAGGTTTATAGTTAGGACTGGATCAGGTTTATAGTTAGGGCTGGCTCAGGTTTATAGTTAGGGCTGGATCAGGTTAATAGTTAGGGCTGGATCAGGTTTATAGTTAGGGCTGGTTCAGGTTTGCCTTGGTCCAGCCCCTAGATATTCTGCTATAGGCCAAGACTACTATTACTATTACTAATCTATTACTTATTTTATTATCATTCTCATAACATAAATCTGTTATGTTGTTCATTCTGTACACATGACATCTATCACACTTCATCTTGATAGAGGATCCTCCTCTGTTGCTCTCTATGGTTTCTTTCTCTCTTCTCTCTGTTAAAGGTTCTTTTGGGAGTTTTTCCTGTTCCGATGTTCTGGTGAAAGGACACGATGTCGTATGTGGACAGATTGCAAAGGACTTTGAGGCTAATTTGTGATTTGTTATTTTGGGCTGTACAAAATAAATAGAATTTAATTCAATTAATTGATTATTGATTACCTGGTTGTGAAGCTGCTGAGCTGCTCTGACTTCCAGCTGCTGAAAAACAAACACGTTTAAAAGATTGATTATACAAGCTTCTTCATCAACCAGTGAACATTGGAGTTAATAATCATTCATCATTTATTTATAACTGAACACATTGATGAATAGTTTCATTTCAACATTTGAACGAGTGTCAT
Organism: Anarrhichthys ocellatus; assembly: GCF_004355925.1. Lineage (NCBI taxonomy): Eukaryota > Metazoa > Chordata > Actinopteri > Perciformes > Anarhichadidae > Anarrhichthys > Anarrhichthys ocellatus. Next base: position 15,382 of record NW_022280895.1, on the reverse strand, counting down.
GTGACCTGATGATGATGGTGATGATGTTTTATGATGATTCATGAACAGGAAGTAAAAGTTACCTGCTGAGTCCACCGAAGAATCACTTCCATGACCTGAAACAAAGAGAGATATGTAATAAACATTTCAATACAAATATAAACTAGTCTGTAGTTTGATGAACCTTCTTCTTCTTGTTTACCTGCAGAACTTCCTGCTGTTCCATCATTTCTTCCTCCCCCCGCTGAAAATAAACCTTCATCTGCTTATGAATTCACTGATTACAGCACATTTACATATAAATACATATAAAATATAAAACTAGTATTCTATTAATGTTTGATCATTAAACAGAAAGATAGAAATAGTCTTCTTCTAAAAACTATAACTAAGAACAAATATATATGTCTTCTGTATGTAAAGGTATGAAATCTGTTTTTAATGATCATCATAATAATTCTTGGGTTATAATTTATTCATCACATATTGATTCTTCCTGTCACAACTCCTGCAGGGAAAACACCCTCTGACCTAATTGATAACTATTGATTATAGATTATAGATTATAGTTATATTAATATTACTATTCACACTATTGGCTCAAATGCTTTGTCAGCTTTTAGAGGGATGAACAATCATAGCTGATAAATTACGAGCCAGAACTCTGTTGCTGGTTTATCAGAATCTGAGGATCCAGTTTGAAGTTGATCTCAATGTTACACACAGTAATAAAGTATAAAGTATAAACTCTCATCATCTATCAATCAGTTCCAACAGCTGACATCAACAAACGTTCCCCCATAAACTGATAATAACTGTCATGACCAAATATAAATATCAACACAAGTATTTGAATCAGAAGGTTTTACCTGTTTGTATATAGTAATACATATTACACATACATATATATGACCAGTGATTCAAAATATTCATTTAACATTTGTTCACAATTCCTTTGTTTAAAACATTCTTCCTTCACATTAACTCAAATATATAATATATACAATATAACTGTTGATGGGATCACGGACACCACGGACACCACAGACACCACTGACATCACTGACACCACTGACACCACGCCCATTTTGATGATCTGGACCTGCCGGACCCATTTTATGACTCCAGTCCAGTTGAAGTTCAACGTCACAGTTTACCCTGCAGTTCTCGTCACGTTCAGCAGGAAGCCTGAGACCTGCAGCATCAACCTAAGAACTGCAGCATCAACCTGAGACCTGCAGCATCAACCTAAGACCTGCAGCATCAACCTAAGACCTGCAGCATCAACCTGAGACCTGCAGCACCAACCTGAGACCTGCAGCACCGACCTAAGGCCTGCAGCATCGACCTGAGACCTGCAGCATCGACCTAAGACCTGCAGCATCAACCTGAGAGAGACCTGCAGCATCAACCTGAGACCTGCAGCATCGACCTAAGACCTGCAGCATCAACCTGAGACCTGGAGCATCAACCTGAGACCTGCAGCATCGACCTGAGACCTGCAGCATCGACCTGAGACCTGCAGCATCAACCTGAGACCTGCAGCATCAACCTGAGACCTGCAGTATCGACCTAAGACCTGCAGTATCGACCTGAGACCTGCAGCATCGACCTGAGACCTGCAGCATCGACCTAAGACCTGCAGCATTAACCTGAGACCTGCAGTATCGACCTAAGACCTGCAGTATCGACCTGAGACCTGCAGCATCGACCTAAGACATGCAGCATCCACCTAAGACCTGCAGCATCGACCTGAGACCCGCTGGAGAGACTTCAGGATGCGGATCAGACCGAGTCAAGTTAATCCTGGTCTGAATACCACCCAGTTAATCTGCATGAAACCTGATCAGGGTCGGCTCACCTGAACCTCCGGATGCCGCCGCGACAGTGGTGGTTTGCCGCACGGCAACAACTCCTGCTGGAGGACAAAGAAGAAGAAGAAGAAGAAGAAGAAGAAGAAGAAGAAGAGGAGGAGGAGGAGAGTATCAGATGTTCAAGATGAATAAAACTTTTGTTTCCATTAGATGAAGGAGGTTTATTAAAAACAGACTCCAGGGTTTATGGGGTCCAGAAGGATCCAGAAGGATCCGTGTCATTAAATGGAACAAAGACTCTGAACAAGAAGGGAATGAAGTGAAATTAATCATATTTGATGATGAGATCTTTAATAAGATATTTACATTTATAAAGAAACCTCATTCATTTAAATGATGTGTTTATTTAAACACAACATTTAATACCAATATTATTTATTTAAATGTGGTGTTTATGCAGCTTTATGGGTCTCACCCTCAATCCTATCCTGACTCTTGGAGTCATCATCATCTGGAAAGGAAACAAACATCCAACATTTATTTCTCTAATTTAAGATATTTTAACATTTTACATATTTGAACCATCAGAAACCTTTATGGTTATTTCTTCTGTTGATCTGTCTCATGATCACAAAGTCATCTTGTTTTTGTCTCTTTATTTATTCCACACACATTATATTATAATTCATATTTAATATATCCTCATGGAACTCATTCTGATTTATCGATCATTACATTTTGTTGTGTCGGCGTTTGTTCAAACATTGTTTTATGTCACAATGAAGCAATACAAAGAAAATGAGTTTTGACCTATAAATTACATAAATTGAAATCCAAATAATTTCCTCTTGCTTTAACACTCATTTAAATAACTTCAGCTCTGTAAGCAATGGTTTACAGTTTGAGTTTTCAGATTATCGCTACCAGTCAACCAATTGATCGATCGATCACTCAGTAAGAATTGATTTTAAACAAATTTTATTGAATCAGTTTTATTTTTAAATAGTACAGATTTACTGTAACAGTTTATATGAAATGTAAGGAAGCTGTCTTTTCAAAATAATACGACGTTTCTCTCTCTTACTCAAACAGTTTATATTAACACACACACACACACACATGCATACACACAGACACAGACACACACGCACACACATACACACACACACACACAAACACACACACACACACACACACACACACACATTCCTACCCTCCTCCTCTTCGGACAGCTCCCCCTCCTCCATGGCCTCCACCTCCACCTCCACGTCCTCGTGCTCCTTCTCTGGAGAACACAACAGAACTCTGTTGAATCTCCACAAAGTCAAGAAATGAGATCAGATGAGCTGTGAAGTGAAGGAGGTACTTTTACCCTCAACAGGAGCTGTAGAAACAGTCGACGCCAGAAAGACGACCATGGACACGATCAACAGGTTCCTGTCATGACATGAAGTCAATGGTGGTCAGTCAACAAACACGAATAATCAGTTAGAGTCAATGGCAAATATGACTAATCAATAGTGAACACAGTTTACCAGCCGTCAGTAATCAATACATTTCGGAACCAGCTAAAAGCCATGCTGAAGTATGTAATACAGTACTTAAATAGTACTTCAGTACTGCAGAGTATTACAGTACAGAGTATTATAGTACTTTAGTATTATTAAAGTAGTGCAGAGTAGGAGAGTACTTGATTATTACTACAGTAGTGCAGAGTATTACTGTATTGATAATACTACAGTGGGACAGAGTATTTGAGTACTTAAGTATTAATAATGTAGTGCAGAGTATTACAATACTGATAATGCCACAATAGTGCAGATTATTATAGTACTTTACTATTACTACAGTTGTGCAGAATATTACTGTACTGCTAATACTACAGTAGTGCAGAGTATTATAGTACTTTAGTATTGCTAGAGTAGTGCACAATATTACAATACTGATAATACAAGATTCTGAGGCAAATTTGTGATATGTGATTTTAGGCTATACAAAATATGAATCATTTGAATAATATTACAGTAGTGCAGAGTGTTACTGTGCTGGTAATACTAGTGCAAAGTATTACAGTACTTTAGTATTATTACAGTAGTGCAGAGTATTATAGTACTTAAGTATTACTACACTGTTAAATAAGGTTTCTGACACTAAAGTTTCAAATCCAAGAAGACATACACATTATGTAAAACACAGTATACCCGAGTGGTAGTGCATTGATAGTAGTATAGGCAGTATCATTAGTAGTACAGAGTATTACTCACGTTGGCAGCATGCTGATGTTTGAGTTTTTCTGTTGAACTTAAGAGATGCAGCAGAAACCTGCAGCTCCTCCTTCAAACACTCATATTTATACACTCAGACTGGGGAGGGGCTGCTTATACTACTTCTTAAAATAATACAAACTCTACTGCAAGCAATACTGCAACATACTACTACTACTGCTACTGTATCTACCGCTAGCCCTTGAAGAGAAACAAAACCTATTTTTAACTGCAACTTCTATTCTGTGACTGATTGCAGCAAATATCCAGAGCAGTATATCCCAGCATGCTGTGGGGGAGGGGCAGGGTTCACCTGGACCGGTCACCTGACCCCATCCTGTTCATTTGAATGAAATGAACTTTGACCTGTGACATCACACGGCATCTTTAAAGTTCATTGATGTTTCTGAATTATGGCTTCATTTGTGTTATGTCCCCCAGCGGTCAATGTTTCAGGTGCTGTTTGTGATGATTGTGACAGTTTTAAAACTATTTTCAATCATCATCATATTCATGATTTAACCCATCCTAAGCATTGGGAGCATTGTGCTGCTGTAAATCATCAGTTTCCTACTCAAGGACACTTTCACATACAGATAGATGGAGTAGGATCGAACAGGCAAGCTTGTTAAAGGACGTGCCAACAAGAGGTTTTTTTAAGTCTGCATATGAAAAATGTATTTCATACATCTATTTAGTGAGAGACTCAGCACGCCTCAGTGTTCTACTGAACCACTCAGAAGGTCTTTCGTTCCATCAGCAGTCTGATTTTTTAATGACCACCTTTAGAGGTTTTTATCTTTCTGATGTCAATCATGTTTTATATGGCATTGTCTGGTGTTCTGTATCCTTTGTAATGTGTTTCTGTCTGTTGTGTACTGTGGACTGTGTCGTCTGTATGAGTTTTTGGGTGGCAAATGAGTTTCCCCACTGGGGATTGATAAAGTTTTCTAATCTAATCATAATCTAATCAAGGTCTCCCGGTGCCCACCTCCAAGTCCCCTGCGACCAGAAGGTTCAGAAGGTAACACTGTCATCCTCACGCTGGTAGACTGATGTTCATTTCATCGTGTCATGTTTTCCATGTCATCTGGGTCAAATATGCCAATAAGACCTCGCCCTGTTCCGCTCCTGGACTCTCACCTGTTTTTATTGTTACCAGCCACCAATGTTTCCTGACCTGGAGGTCGTGGTGAGCGTCATCTCATGTCATGTCCTGTTTCCTAAGTTATGTTTTTCTTATTTTATCATTTGTCAGTATTTCCTGTTTTATTTTGTGTTACTGACCTCTCCTCTCGTTAAAGGTTATTTCACTTCCTGTCTTTGTGATGGTCTGCCCCACCCCTGATTGGATCCAGCTGTTTCTAATCAGTGTATTTAAACCCTGTGTCTCTGGGTCTCTGTGTCCATATCTTTGAAGCAGAGCTGTAAGTACTTGCATATCTTTGAAGCAGAGCTGTAAGTACTTGCATATCTTTTCAGTAGAGCTGTAAGTACTTGCATATCTTTTCAGTAGAGCTGTAAGTACTTTCGTATCTTTGAAGCAGAGCTGTAAGTACTTTCATATCTTTGAAGCAGAGCTGTAAGTACTTTCATATCTTTTCAGTAGAGCTGTACGGAATAGTTTGAAGCTTCATAATGAAGGTGATAGATTGAAATATGTCAACATGTTTGTAAAGTCCAAAAGTAAACATTCATGAAAATAGAGATTATTTTTAAAATTCATTTTTTTATCTAACGAAGTATTTTGATCTATCCATGTTTTCACTGAGATGAAAAAAAACTGCTCATTTAATTGGATCTGATCATAAAAATTTGCTTTTTGTAAAAATAATCTAGACTAGAAGAATAAATCCAGCAGATCGGTTCAAGCTTTTTACTTCAGTTTCAGCTCAGTGAACCTTCAAGTGTGTGTGTGTGGTCGAGCTTAGAGGACGTATAGAAAGGAAACTTTATTAAAGTGATACCGAGCTGCAGAGAAAAAGTTGCCAACATTCCTCTAAACTGCATCCATAACGATCCCCCCCCCCCCCCCAAACCACCGTCTCTCCTGAACCTGCCTCAGTAACTTGTGTGTGTGTGTGTGAGTGTGTCCCAGATAATCAGCACACTTCTTGTATTTAGAACATCCTGGTTACTGTACTATGACCAGTATTACAGTAATTGTATTTCTTTCTTTCAATCTTTTTATTTTCAGTTTACACAGGTTACATGCAACATGCCACTCACAAACAGAACAGCACACAACATACCTGCCAACCACACAAACGACCAATCCCGGACACAGAAAAAAACCAAACATAGATCATCATCCTCCTCCTACAAGATACCAATGAACATTGTGAACCTAGCTCCCTGGGCGACCCCGGAACCCGAAGTTACAAAGAACCTCCCTCCTACACACATCCACTTTTCGGCCCACACATTTTATATGCCAAATATTGTCCTCCACATGAATTACATACAACATGGCGGCCGACCATACAGACAGTCGCACACAGTGACAAACTAAATATTGTGGACTTTCTTCCTTCACTGAGTCACTTGGATCCCACGGTTGCAAAACCTCTTAGTATGATTTTAGCATATTCCTCTCCAATAAAATCCATAACAGGGTTCCAAACAGAGAAGAACCCATTTGTCTCCTTGGAGAACATGTGAGCCTTTCCAGTGTGATTAATTGTAGAACATTATAGGGCCAACTTGAAACAGATGGTTTTGCATCATCTAGCGAGTGCTGTAAGATTGATAACCGTGCACAGTACCATAGAAGACTGAGGGTTCTTTTATATCTGTTTAATACAGGTGAGGCAGCGTCTAGGCCTAGAATGCATTGTAGAGCATTGAGCTCAATGGGACACTGTGTTATGGAGGATACTTGGTTACCAATTTCAACCCAAAATTTATGACTTACCGAGCAGAACCATATTAAGTGCACGTAGGTGCCTACATGCTGCTTGCACCTTACTCATACTCCGGAGCAGGCGTTGTCATATTTGCTCCTGCAGTATGGGGTAGCTTGTAATTTATGTATGATCTTAAACTGAGTTTCTTGGGATTTGTAATTACTACATATTCTTTTGCTATTAACACGATTGCTTTCCATTGGTGATCAGTGATTGCAATTTTAAGATCTTGTTCCCATGATTGCCTGCAGCTGTGAGTACTTATATTGCTTAAAGGGAACAGTTTATGGTAAATGTAGCTTATTTTTTTATTCTTCAGCTGACAGACCTGGTGAATTGTATTTCTTAATGATCATCATAATCACAATATTATCCTGATGATCATTAAATATATAATTAATTGGTACTAAAACATACTGACATGACTACCTTACATTTTGTAAAGACACAGTCGAACAGAATTAAATGAGGTTATCATGAATCGCAAGACTCTTTTAATAAAGGATCAATAAGAAGCCACATTGTGTATGTCTGTTATTTCTTACATGATAATTATCTTTCACTTCTCGACCTAAAACGATATTTAATACGATCAACTTAATGTGAGAGTTTGAGTTTTTTTTTAGTTTTTTTTTTTTTTATGAAATCATATATAGCATAGTTTTATTTCTTTCAGTCGTCCTGCGTGAGACTGAGCAGATTTTAAAATGACATGTTACAAAACCCACCAAGCTTCTAAAACCCACTGACCTTCTCTACTTTTATTTTGAAGTGAGTTTCCTGTTGTCTGTGGGAATCAGGGCAGAACATGAGTCTGCAGCAGGACATCCTGAAACCAGAACCCAGCTGGAGTTGAGCTGGACTCTGGGATCAGGTCCAGAGAAGGAATTAAAGGCACTTTGAGGTATATTCTGGTCCAGCTCGGTTCTGAATGACTGCAGCTCACCGGGACCTTTTGATCCTGACGTCCGACTGAAACCAAGAGCTGTGGGACAGACGAGTAACATGAACCCTGAGACTCTGGATCAGAAACTAAAAGGTCTGCACACGTGAAGAAAATACAAATAAACATTTAAAACATCTTGAAATCACGAGTTAGATGAGGTCTGACCTGTGGATAGAGATGGACATGAGTATTAATCAAAATA
>NW_022280895.1:0-6871 GCF_004355925.1 Anarrhichthys ocellatus | reverse complement strand
AGGTCACAAAAGACCCCAGAACAACATCCAAAGAACTGCAGGCCTCATTTGCCTCAATTAAGGTCAGTGTTCATGACTCCACCATAAGAAAGAGACTGGGCAAAAATGGCCTGCATGGCAGAGTTCCAAGACGAAAGCCACTGCTGAGCAAAAAGAACAGAAAGGCTCGTCTCAGTTTTGCCAGAAAACATCTTGATGATCCCCAAGACTTTTGGGAAAATACTCTGTGGACTGACGAGACAAAAGTTGAACTTTTTGGAAGGTGTATGTCCCATTACATCTGGCGTAAAAGAAACACGGCATTTCAGAAAAGGAACATCATACCAACAGTAAAATATGGTGGTGGTACTGTGATGGTCTGGGGCTGTTCTGCTGCTTCAGGACCTGGAAGACTTGCTGTGGTAAATGGAACCATGAATTCCGCTGTCTACCAAAAAATCCTGAAGGAGAATGTCCGGCCATCTGTTCGTGACCTCAAGCTAAAGCGCACTTGGGTTCTGCAGCAGGACAATGATCCAAAACACACCAGCAAGTCCACCTCTGAATGGCTTAAGAAAAACAAAATGAAGACTTTGGAGTGGCCTAGTCAAAGTCCCGACCTGAATCCGATTGAGATGCTGTGGCATGACCTTAAAAAGGCGGTTCATGCTCGAAAACCCTCCAATGTGGCTGAATTACAACAATTCTGCAAAGATGAGTGGGCCAAAATTCCTCTACAGCGCTGTAAAAGACTCATTGACAGTTATTGCAAACGCTTGATTGCAGTTGTTGCTGCTAAGGGTGGCCCAACCAGTTATTAGGTTTAGGGGGCAATCACTTTTTCACACAGGGCCATGTAGGTTTGGACTTTTTTTTTCCCCCTTAATAATAAAAACCATTTAAAAACTGAATTTTGTGTTTACTTGTGTTATCTTTGTCTAATATTTAAATTTGTTTGATGATCTGAAACATTTAAGTGTGACAAACATGCAAAAAAATAAGAAATCAGGAAGGGGGCAAACACTTTTTCACACAACTGTATGTATATATACATGATCAATAGACGTGCTGCCACTACAAGAAACTTAACATTTAGATGAGAGGTTAAAGGTCAACAGAAGGTCAGATTTAGGAGCTCAGACGCTGATCTGACTGACATTGTTTCAAAAAAGGATTTACAAAAGTGAGGCATCACTTAACCCAGGAAGTGGCAGGAGTACTCTGATATAGTTTACTTCAGTAAAAGTTCATTCCACATTTTAATTCATAAGCATCAAAATATACTGAGTACTAAAAGTAATCATGATGCAGAATGTTTTATTATATTATTGTGTTATAATTATGGATTCATTAATGTGTTCATCACTTTAAGGGCTGGTAGATGTGCACATCATTTTTTAGGAAGTTTCTGACTCTTTACAATTTCGTTTTGGTTGTCGCTGCTTTGACTTCAGAAGAATAAGAACTTCTTTCTCCTCTGCTCAGGTGTGTGTCTCATGTGAAAAAGGCTTATTTTACGCAAAGCCTTTGTCTTTGTTTCTTATTCCTTGATGTGTGAATGAGAGTCAGTTAACCTCTGATGACCTGAGGTCAGATTTCATTCATCGTCTGAGAGAAACTTCATCTGCTACATCTCAGGAGTCGCTCTTCCACACCAGCGACTGTGGCAGCAGGTAACCTGACTCCTCCTCCCCCTCCAGCACACCTGTTTGATTGTTTATGAGCTGCAGTTTTGTGAAAAATGTTGTAGTGTTGTTAAAAATCAGTGGTGGGCCGTCAGGGCCAGCAAAGCCTTCTCTGCTGGCCTCGACAGAATCACAAAGTTAAAGCTATTTTGTAATTTAATTATTTTTCTTAAATACACTACATGTATTGTAAATATTTTTTCCATTAGCTTATCTCATTGCACAGCTACTGTCTTCATCAGTTGCTCTGCTTTCAGCAAAACTTGTTTTAAGTAGAGCTTTTATCCAATCAGATTTCACCCCTATTCTGTCTCCAAGTAAAAAAATCTGCCTGGAGGCCTTCAGAATTACAAGTGAATTAATTTGCAGTTTAAGTGAATGGGGATCAACCAATCGCATTTTAGCTTGACATGTTAGACGTGTTGGACGTACATGCCAGAGCTTCTAGCTGGCCTACAAGTACGTCAGCATTAATGTGTGGTGTGATTGGTCAGTGGGCTAGCTTGACTGTTGTGAAACTAGCTAGCAGAACCTTCTAGTAGTAAGAGTTAAAGTTTAAAGATCTGCAAAAGTCAAAGTCCGCTTTATTGTCAATTTCTCAATATATACCGAACATACAGAGGAGTTGAAAAAACGTTTCTCTCCAGTCCAACATATAAAGTGAATACAGGTATTAATAGTTCATAGAGTAAGCAAGTCGGTAGTTAAAGGAGGGATGTGGTGAACTGTTTGTCGTCGTCGTTGTGTGTGGTGATAGGCAAGTTCAAAGTTTGCTTTATTGTCAATTCCACAATGTACTGAACATACAGGGGAGTTGAAAAGACGTTTCTCTCTAGTCCAACATATAAACATATAAAGTGAATACAGTGCAATAGATTAAAAAAACCATTTAGACAATATATATATATAATAAGAGAAAAAAACACAAAAACTATCAATCTGTATTTAGCAGCAGTTGGACATGGGGAGTCTTAAAAAAGAGGAGGGAGAGAGTTCAGAGAGTTCAGCTTCCCAACAGCCTGGTGGACGAAGCTGTTTGAGAGTCTGGTGGTGCGAAGTTGTTAGCTTGGCCTGTTACCTTTCGGGAACATAAGCACTACAGTTCATGCCTTGGTTGGGTGAGCTGAGTTGTAGTTGGGTTGCCTCTCTGCGCTCTGCGTCTGCGGACGATTTAGTTGGCTAGTGAGCGTTTTTCAGAGGAACCTTTTGGATACTATGGATTAGCGCTTATGGTACTTCGGTTCTGTGCTTTTTGGTCTTCGGGAATTATGGCAATTCCAGTCCTTCACCACTTGCTGCCCTCCTATGACAACTTGCTTCCCAATCATGTGCTGTTCCATATCACTGTAATCCCCCTGGCCTTCCTTCCTTCTCTGCTCTCACTCTTAGATGCTTCTCCACATGTTGGAGTTGCAGAGTGGAGATTGATTGGTGGGCTGGGGAGATGCACTCACAACCGGTAGTATGAAATCTGTAAATTTGAGATTAGTTTGTCGGTATTCCTGGTGGGAACACCGTTTTCATGGAGGGGGGTGTGACGACCCCTCCCTTCCACTATGGGTCTGTGTCCTGGTTGCTGTCTATTCTGTGTTGCAGGATGTTAATTCGCCGCTGATGAGCCACACCTGAGACTGCTGGAAGTGGCAGCTATAAAGAGGCACCATCTGACCATGGCTGTGCCCCTTCTCTCTGACTCTCCTGGGCTGACACGGCTGCTGCTGCTGCAATATGGCACCGGTTCCTATATGACCGGTATCTACCGGACCGAAACGCAACGCAGATTTCAGTGCTTCCTTTCGGTGCCTGAGCCGATTGAAATACTTTTTTTACACTACTCTGATGATGCCGTCCTGGCAGCCTCGGTCCTCCGTTCCTCACTCATATTATTATTACAACCGGACAAGCCGTACGCGCTTAGAAACAAACCCCTCCATCATTCTAGCGAAGCTTCGGCCATGATTTATTAAAAAAAAAAAAACGAGAATGAGACCTGTGCTGGTGCTGGCGCTGGCGCTCATAAGCATAACATCCACAGGCACGCGAAGCCTTCTTCTTCTTTGAGGTGTAGTGGCGGTTGGCAAACGATGAATTGGCGCATTAGCGCCACCAACTGGTAAAATAAAATAAGTCAGTATTTTGCCAGTATTTTGCGTATTTTGCCAGAGAAGGCAAATATGCTCATATTTCTGCAAAATAATTGCTGAAGTTTGAAGCTGTAGTGTGTGTGTGTGTGTGTGTGTGTGTGTGTGTGTGTGTGTGTGTGTGTGTGTGTGTGTTTTGTATTTATAGCATACTTTAAACACTTACTTTTTTCTTCAAATTGAACAATATATTATCGGTTTAGGCACCGGTATCGTTTTAAAAGTATCGTTTTAGCACTGGTATCGGAAAAAACCCAAACGATACCCATCCCTAGTTATGAAACATGATGCAGTGTTATGAACTGTGTTTATGAAACATTATGCAGTTATGAACTGTGTTTATTAAATATGATACAGTGTTATGAACTGACTGTTTATGAAACATGATGCAGTGTTATGAACTGTGCTTATTAAACATGATGCAGTGTTATGAACTGTGCTTATTAAACATGATGCAGTTATGAACTGTTTATTAAATATGATACTGTTATGAACTGTTTATTAAACGTGATGCAGTGTTATGAACTGACTGTTTATTAAACATGATAGTTATGAACTGTTTAATAAACATGATGCAGTGTTATGAACTGACTGTTTATTAAACATGATAGTGTTATGAACTGTTTATTAAATATGATGCAGTGTTATGAACTGACTGTGTTTATTAAACATGATAGTGTTATGAACTGACTGTTTATTAAATATGATACAGTGTTATGAACTGTGTTTAAAGTGTATGATTAAAGATCAATAACATACTCCGTATATGATGACAGGTCAATAATTATGATTGTTTCACTACAGTAAAGATACAGGGACTCTGGGTTTTGACAGTTCAAACTTTATTAGCAGTTCCTCTGTGTGAACACAGACCCACAGATCTCACAAGTTTCTGCATTAGACTGAAGGCAGACAGACGGGCAGAGAGAGAGACAGACAGATTCAAGGACGAGCACACAGAGACCTAGACAGTCGATTGGTGGGAGACAGATTTTTCAAACCAAAGCCAGAGTTACAAGTAAAATGGAGACAACCAATCAGGAACGAGCTGAGGAGCAAAAACAAACTGGAAGCTGAAGGTTGAAGTTTAGTTGCATTTCAGCATTTTATTGCTGCTCTTGTTGTCATAGCAACTGTATTCCACTGTGGGCTTGACTCTGATTTGGAGAAACACAAAAACATTTATGATTATATTTATTGATCTTTATTAAAAAAAAACACAGCACAACTGAATAATGTCAGCAGTGTTCTTCTTTCCCATTTTAAGTATAAAGTTATGCATTTAATGTGAAACCCAGCAGTTAGTGTCAACTTATAGTTACAAAACAGACTGCTGGTCATTTGATGACAACCACCTGAATGTGTTGTTAGAGGTGAATCAGTGATGGTATAGTGAGTGATGGTACCTGCAGTTGGTGAGCTTACACAGTTCAGAGTGTCTAAGTCGCTGTAAAAAGAAGAACAATAAAACAATGACTCAAATGTACGATCATGGTTTCTTTATGGTCTTCTCAATAAGACAGCATGCCACAGACAAAGTCTCTCACTGCTGGTTTAAGAGGTCACTGAACACTAGACTGAAATACTCTGATGCTCTAATTGTTTCTCAAAGCTGCATCTGAACTGTGATTGGCTGTGAGATGGTGTGAGGTCACAGTAGGGTGTGGTCTTTACCCTTTGTGGCGATGGAGTCTTCAGGTTGGTCAGTAGATGGCGCTGCAACAAGAACCAACATGAGAATTCATAAACAAACTCCTGCTGTAACTTTGGTTCTCTGAGTCTTCAACCTTTTCTCATGATGACTCAATTTCTTTGTATAACTTCTGAATTCATCCTTTTCACACCTGGATGTTTAGCTGTTCTTTGTCTTCTCTACATTAACTCTTTATCTTTTGTGTTCTTTGTTGAATTCTGTCAAATCTTGATCTTTGATGTATTTAAGCATTTGAATTCTTCACTTTGATCTCTAGATTTTCCATCCTGACATTTTGTTATTCTTAACCTCTTGTAAGGGGCTGAGGGGTAGTTAGAGGAATCTATGTTCCAGCTAGAAGGCTCCACCCACTCCTTCAGGAGAGCATTGGGATCAGGTGTGGGAGGAGACACACCTGGAGCTGATCTCCTCATCAGGGAGATGAATAAATGTGAAGCAGAAAACTGATCAGAGAGAACATGCAGCAAGAGGAGAGTCACGCCTCCCTAAGATCTCCAGGGTTGGAGAAAGTTGAGACCGGTAAGTCGTCTAGCGGCCCGGCGTAAATAGTTTAAATTTTTTAGTTTTGTGATAGAGCTCTGGACCGAGCTAGGTTTTGTGTTTGTTTAATTAAATACCCTGACAACCTGCAGAACTGCCTCTGATTGCTGTGCTGCCACGTGTTCCTGTGTCCTCCATACAGTCCTGTTACACTGACTTCTTTTGTTTGTCTGAATCTTTAAAACTTTAAATTCTCCAATATAAAGTACATGAACTCTGATTTCTTGATCCTGGTTTCTACGTTCTTCATGTTGACTTCTGAAAACTTCATCTAGACCTTCTGCATCTTAATTCTACTTTTATAAAGATAAAGACCACATGAACTCTTCTCACTTCTGAATGGTTGACAAACACAAAGAACTTATGAACTCTGACCAATGCAGGTATCCTGTTTTACCTTCAGTAGAGGTGACAGTTTCTTGAATCTGCTGATCAGGTTCCTCTGCGTTGCCAGAGTCGTCTGTTGCATCCCCAATATCAGAGTTGTCTTCACTACTATTCTCGCTGGTAAGACTGTCATCAGTCTCTGGGCTCCCATCCTGAACATCATCTGTTGCTACGTTTTCCTCTGGTGAGCTATCATCTCCAGCTGTGTCCACTGTTTGTTCCTCACTGTCTGCTACATTCTCCTCTGGTGAGCTATCATCTTCAGCTGTGTCCACTGTTTGTTCCTCACTGTCTGCTACATTCTCCTCTGGTGAGCTATCATCTCCAGCTGTGTCCACTGTTTGCTCCTCAGTATCTGCTACGTTCTCCTCTGGTGAGCTATCATCTCCAGCTGTCTCCACTGCTTTCTCCTCACTCTCTGCTAT
>NW_022280894.1:0-16090 GCF_004355925.1 Anarrhichthys ocellatus | reverse complement strand
ATACTCTCCCCCCCCATAGCTCCAAAAACACATTTTGAGATTGGAGCGTAGATTGGATTGCATGATGAATGGCGAAGTAGCCTCAACAGATAAATAAACTAATGAAAGACCTGGCTCGGGGCCAACACTTTATCAGCATTGTGCCGTGGCTGGAATTCAGCCGCTCTGTCCTGCATGTCTCCACTCGCTCCAGCACTGTTTACTTTTGGAGGCCGGCAGTCGGTCGGTCCCGAGCTCGCAGAATTAAAACTCAGCCATGCAGTTTTGGGCACGAGGTAATTGATGAGGGCGGCTCTGCATCGAGGTGCAAACAGCCAACGCATGAGTCTTATTTCAAACCAAATGCGTTGCATGCTTAATAAAAGAAGAAGGCTCTTCTTCTGGGACTCGAACCGCCACCTCTGAACAGCTGAGTCACTGTTTCAGGCTTCAGTGCATCAAATGTCCGGGATAAATGTGACTTAACTTTTTGGATGGAAAGGACGGAATGATTACGTGTTTAATCTATAGCAGGGGCGTCAAACTCATTTTCACTCCGGGCCACATCAGCATCATGTTTCCCTCAAAGGGCCGGTTGTAACTGTAAGACTGTATAAATGTAACTACTGCTAACATATTGTTAAATAACTCTCTGCATTTGATTATTGTTTATTCAAGTGTAAAAATATTGTACATGCAGTTATATAAATGTAAAATGATATTTAAGCACATTTCTGTTATTATAACATAAATCATTTTAATTTAGGGTTAATAAACCCACATTACTCTATCAAAGATCAAACTATTAAAGAAAATAGCAAAGACAAATATCATCAAACACAAGTTATTACATTAACTTTGTTCAAAGCTATTGTTGTCACCTCTCTGCATCACTAATGTCCCTGCCGTCGTCCCGTGCATGGCAGCTACATCCAAGAGCTCCTCACAGAGTCAGGTCTGCCTTCAGCCTCTTACAAACACTGATAGATGATGTATCTCGTCTCTCAGCTAGCTGTGTTGTTAGATTGCTGCTAGTTCCTGAACTCGGTCTGCGATGGTGTTTCTTCACAAACTGACATTTGTAAAAGTCTGTATCTGGTCGGAGCTCACCTGCTCACATACCTTTAGCGTGCACTGGGCTGTAGCTTCTGTAAATATATTCTGCTGTGATTGCACTCTGCCTTTTAATTCTTGGACAATTTGATGTTTTTCTTGGAATCTAAATTTAGCTCCGTGTTTGGTGTCAAAATGCCGACGTGAATAGTATCCTTCATCACCGACACGCATCATAACACAGAAGACAGACCCGTTTTTCTCCCTGAAGCACAGACATGTATTCTCTTTCCCATCTTAAATTACATCTTCTTCCCTCTGCATCAATTGTTCTCTCCGTGGACATTTTGGGATTATTCGTCGATCTTTTTCAACTCAATCACTTGTTGGGAAACCTCTTTACGGGCTGTTCCCTCTCCTGTCCACCTGTTGTGATAGTTTTAATGTCGGTACACAGACAACATGCTATCTCATAATTTCAACTTTCTATCTCATAATTTCAACTTTCTATCTCATAATTTCGACCATGGGGATACTTTTATTTTCAAGTCTAACTATTTTCTTTCCAAAATAAAAAATAATTTTTTTTTTTTTTTTTTGCTGGTGGATTTGTGGGCCACATAAAATGACGTGGCGGGCCGGATTCGGCCCGCGGGCCTTGAGTTTGACACGTGTGATCTATAAGGTAGAAAGACCTCACGTGTTCTTATCATATCTACTAGCAGGTGGAGGGAGGGGGGTGAGCTTGTGTTTTGTGGGGGGAGGGGGGGACTATTATTGGATTCAACCTCACCAGGTGAGCGAAAGAGCCGAAGCCCCCGCGCTCCTCTGGACCCCATACCCTACCTCTCACTGCCAAGGTGACCTTCCAGAGAGAGAGAGAGAGAGAGAGAGAGGTGGGTGCTGACAGAAACCTCTCTGGTTTGCTTCTCTCCTCTGAAGGTTATTTCCAGCAGCAACTAGCAGAGAAACCACCGAGGCCAAAAAACATGTTATCCCAAGCACCGGATGTCTCTGGTCAGAAGCTGGAGAGAGGAGACTCACACACACACACACACACACACACACACACACTACACGCCCACAAAACAGCCCCGCGCTCAACATCTCATGCTCTGGGTAATTTCGCCAAAGGTGTTGTTACCTGTTTTACCCGCCTGTGTCTCTGTGAGCCACGCGGTCTGCCGCCGCCCGTGTCTTGGCCCACTCTAGTACGCATGTCTCCAGTCAGCGGCCCCTCACATCCGCTCTCATATACCTGCTGACAGGAACCCCTCCTGTGCGCAGTGACGCGCAGCACGTTCACTGCCAGATCGCGGAACGTCGCCCAGAAACTAAATGAGAAGCTTTACACTGCGCCATAAAAATGATTGTTATCACATAAGAAGGTTTTGTAGCAAAGTAACATTTAAATCCATTGACTCTTTTTACATTTCTTCCTCGTTTTTTCTTTTCTTTTGCAAAAGCAGGAAAAAATATGGAAATGTGAGATAACCACTAAGGAGTCAACATTAACTTTAACACGTGCTGGTTTTGCACAATCCGTCAACATTTCTCTTTGAGTGCATGAGTCTGGCAGGTCAAATTAAAAAATAAAAATAACTTTGGCTCCAACAGAGCTATTTTCAATACACATAAGAATTTAATAATCTGTTCGTCCCAAAAGACGCCATCATGTCCTATTTGCTGAAGAAATACTGTGTGAAGGTGGTGTGTGTGTGTGGGGGGGGCACTTGAAGTCACTCACGTCACAGCAATTACGTCGGTATTCCTTCTGGTCGTTTGGAAAAAGGAGAGTATATTTGACGCGGGGCCTCAGTTGGGCTCTGAAACTGGATCTCATGACTTCACCCCCCCCCCCCCCCCACACACACACACACACCACCACCAACACGAGCCTCTGCAAACAGCCTCGTCTGGCCCTGATGCTTCATATCTCAAAAATATTACCTGAATCATGTCGTTTTATGTACATTTTTTTCCTCCTGTTGTTTCTCTCTCCACGTGCACGAGGTTAAACGTGAACGCTTTAACCGCGAGATCGTATTATTATAGATGTGTTTAATCATCACTAGTTATGTGACCGCCACAAAGACGGATGCCCGAGAGCCCGAAGCGCGTGCGCTTTAATCCACGATCTCGTTTGTCAGACTTAATGGAACTAATAACACAACACTCAATCACGTGACTTTCACTCTTCTCTCTCGCTCTCTCCTTTGCATTTCTAATTTTGGGTTTATCTGCAGTGGCTTGAGGTTAAACAAATGAAACCAGCAGTCCTCCTCTTCCTCCTCCTCCTCTTCCTCCTCCTCCTCCTCCTCCTCCTCCTCCTGCTCCTCCTCCTCCTCCTCCTCCTCTCTGTGAAACCTCAGAGGAGAGCAGAACCAAACGTTACTTAGCCTGAACGTAGATAATGAGGGCCCGGTTGCATTAAATGGACAAACAGCAATCCGGCATCTCCTGACCCCTCGATGCTCCTCTCGGCTCCATTGATCACCCCCCCCACACACACACACACACCCCCACCCCCACCCACCTTATGAGATAATGCAATTACAAACATCAATAAGGAGCTGCGAGGGGAATCATTATGTGGTGACAGTGATAAATGATGCTGCAGAAAATAGCGGGCTCCTCTCAAACAATCCGCGCGCCCAAGGGGCTTTTGAGGGCCGGGGCCCCGTCGCCAAGGAGATAGATGACAAAATGGCCCCCGCTCAACAGTCCTCTCTTTTCTTTCTCCTCACCAACAGATTTTTGTTTTTCTCTCCCTCCTTTTGTTTCGAAACCAGCTGCCGCGCGAGCTTTGAAGGTGGAGTTCTTTATTTTGGGGGGTTGGAAAGTTTGTCCTGTGAGGCGTTTGGGGGCCGCTGTTTAATTTGTGTTTGTGTCTATATTGATTTCATAAAGTAGCTCAGATATTGTCACGTCATTTCGGCCATTTATGTATTTCCGGTGTAATGATTTTTGCTTTGGAAGATGGAGGAAATCGATTGGTTGAAGTATTGTTTTGTTACAATTTTCTTTCCGTTTCCAGTTGGATCTTGTAGTTGTGAAGCCTGCAGGTAACAGAGGCCGCTTTAGTTCATCTACATAATCTGCACATATTTCATAAGGAACATTTAACACCTGTCTCTCTCTGGAGGAGAATAAAAGAAAGTAAAAAATATATATAACCCTTCGATTTGTGCTCACTCTGTTTCAGTAGGAAATCAAGGCTGGACATGGCATTTTAATTTGATTATATATATATATATATATATATATATATATATATATATATATATATACTCTGCATTAAACCTCTGGTGTTGCTTCTGTAATGAAAAACATATCGAATTGTTTTTTTAGAAATAAAATACCAGAGAAACTGTAAAGAAAAAGGAAATAAAATATATTCGTTTGTAAAATGCTGTTGTAAATGTAGCAGGAAATAAAGATGAAATCAACAGTTTGATAAACAGGTCCGGCGTTCAGCAACCGGTGATCTGAATTAATAAGATACACGCATTATTGCCGTGGAGCTCTATGTTGTCACGGCTTGCAGTGGAACAGAGAGCACGCGGCGCACCGTTACGCGTCCACGTTCCCCGTTTTAAGCGTAAAGGCGCATCAAATATCTGCTCCGCTTCGGGAGGAGGACAGGCCTGTCCGGGCACCTCCGCTGCTCTGGCGCACATTTCTGCTCCGTTCATTACTCTGACAGTTCACTCCGCGGTCAGTGTGTGTGTGTGTGTGTGTGTGCGTGTGTGTGTAAGACAGAGAGAGGTTGACAGGCCGACCATCATCATCATAAACTCCCACGTTCCGTTTGACTCTCAGCTTTTCAAAATTAGCACAAGTCAAACTTCATGTGTGCACGAAAACGGCTTTAAACTGCAGAAGACACAAACAGTCAAAAGTCAACTTTTTATGCACGTCAGCAGAAATGTAGGTCAGCTCTGACAACAACAAACAAACATGCAAAATCACAGTCATGTAAAAGTGTTTACATCTGAAGAAAATAGAAGACAAATTGCACCATTAAAATCTGCCTTTTTTAAATGAATACGAGTGTATAATAAATAATAAAATAAATATATTTATCTTACAAAATAGTTAAAAATGCCACTGGAATAAAACAAATCAACTTATTTCAAGAATTGAATCGAATCAAATGTGTTTTTTATTATAAAGGACAGAAGTGACTTCTGACTTGTGTTAATAATTAGCACTTGTTTAGAAATTAAATAAATTAAATGCAGTACGAACAAAAAATATTTCATCTCACGGGCACATTTTTACGGAAATAATTTAAAGAAATATCTTGTTTTCACATCGAATATGAGACCAAAGAAGACGTAAAACTACTTTTCTTTTGAAGTCATGGTGAGAGTGCATTCTTTAGTTTTAGCTCTTCTCCGTTTGCATCTCGTTTTAGCTTTTCCACTTTTATCAAACTTCCACACGGGTTGTTTTTGTGTATGTGTTTGTGTGTGTTTTACGTCCGTGCGTAAAAGGAGAGGTGGCACCGTGCGCCATCTCCAAAACGTCTCTGCCCCGGACAGTTACCAGGCCTCCCTAAAGAGGGCAGTCAAGCATGGGCTTTCTGCTCCGTCTCCACAGCTCCCAGCGGCCACAGGCTCAGGAATTCACATTTCACAGCCTCGGATTTTCCACCACGGCGGAGAGGCGAAGCAATTAAAACGTCGCCCGGGTTTTTTAAGAGCGTGTCTTTTTTTTCCTTCTTCTTCTTCAGTGTAAATAGCATTCACTTCAGCAAAGGCAGTAAAAACACAATAGCTGCACGGAGGAGAGATAGAGAGGGAGAATGGGGGAGTATTGATTTACACGCGCATATTGTTATGGATAAAACAGACTCTCTCTTGTTCGCTGGTTTGGAAAAAAACAAAACACTGACTTTGGGATTCAGGGCTGCTCTCCAAAATGTATCAATTAGATAAAAGTCGCTCGGCTCGGTCGGCTCAGCCCGCTGAAAGCGCAGCGTATCCCGGAGACAACATCGGCGGCAGAGCGCCGGGCTTCAAGCGGAGCCCTTTAGACTGCGGGCAACAAGGCGTGAGGGAGAACTAATCTCCCCATTTACATGTTCGCAGCAATTTTACCTAAATGAATTTTAATGCTAAATGAAGGATAATTCGCCTCCTCGCCTCCTTTCTCCGTGTGAGAAAAAAATAATAATGTTGTGCAATTGGCTGCACATTATCCGCAGCAACGGGAGCAAGGTTGACTTAAGTGCATGTTTCTTTAAGTATAAATGGATCTCTGCTTTTCTCTCTGTGCGCGTGTGTCGACATGAAAACATGTTTGTGCCAACAGGAGTTCACTTTGTAGAGTGACATGTTCTTATAGTTCATATGTGCTTCGTCAGGGAAGATAACGTGAGTCTAGTTATGAGTTCTGTTATTTGAACAAAAAATTATTTATTTACAACACAGATGTACATATATACCCTTCAAAGTAAAAGCATAAGAAACATGACTTGTCTTCAAAGGAATCTTAGAGATGTACGTAATACATGTTTGAAGCAATGGATAATGGATGCATTTATAACCCACACGCACGCGCACACACACACACGCACACACGCAGTGACTTTTACATTCTCTCCTGTCTGCTGATCAGCGTTACATCATCTGGTTGAATCAATATGGATGGACTGTGGTATAAATGGTGTTTTCCCGTAGCCTCTGTCTCTCCCTGTTATCGGGCCACATCAAACACACCGAGGGGGGAGAGAACCCATTGGCCATGCGAGTGCACGGCCTTGTGACATAAAACACATCAATAGGACACTGGAACAGACAGCTCAGAGGCCCTCAATCACAGACACACATGGAGAGAAACAGGAAACAACATGTTTGTGTGGACACACTTGTAGTTTCCCATCCGCAGTGACCTGTTTTTAGCTCGTTTGTGAGCGTTAGCCGACAGCTCTGTATCATGTTTTTTGTTAGCCTGTCATGACGTCAGCCACGTTCACATCAACATTATGTGTCTTGTCTTCGTGAGAACAGAGTATAAAAACCGATAAACCGGAGCGATGGCAATTGGATTAAAAAAAACTAAAACGTGTACATCCAAAATGTTAGCTTCTGGGTAAACTGTGTTTAGCTTGAAGTCATCGTGTTTGGAGCTGTAGGAGGAGTTCATCACCCCAAATGGTCAGAGAATGTTTCTATACCAATAAAAACGTAAAATCAACAGATATGAAATATAAGAAAAATCACCAAATGTTGAGTTACAAAGCTCAGACACAGGAGAATGTGAACTGTATGTAACAACCAGCACATCTGAATTACTCTCTTACCATCCGAATAAAGGCCGGCGAGAAATGACAAACTCATCCAATTGTCCGTTTATTCACTTTTTTTTGTCTTCTTTAAAAATGCATTGTGATTTTTTATGGAGGGGGGGGGGCAGGAGGTCAAATTCGATGGACAGACGGCACACACATAGTGTGGAAAGAAACCAGAAAAAAAAGGGAAAAAAGTTCACATCCTTTTTAAAAAAAAATCTATTAGAAACAACATAATATGCGGAACAATACAATAGCATTTACAATACTTAAATTCCCAGTTCTTGTGAGAGTCCAGCGTAATTTTACAACAGTATACAGTATATTTTCTTTCTCCACTCACTTCCCAAACTAGGGGTTGATATAGTTATACTTTTAATTTCTTTCTCTTGCTTTCCCTCCTTCCATGTTTCAATCCACTATATGTTGTGTTTTTTTAAAGGGCACCTCTTTTGCTTTGTTAGTGTCCTGTCGGATACAGACATTGGCTTCTCCTTGGTCCAATTCCATCGTCCCAAAGAGTGGAGCGCTCTTCACAGGAAGTCTCTTTCGTTTGCCCGAAGAGTCAGGAATATTTCACCAGGTGCTGCATACCCCTTAAAAGTACAGGCGTAGGACACGGTGTGTCATCAACGCTCACAATCGCAATCACAATCACTTGTTAATGGAGGAATCCACGTGAGCCTATTGGGCAAAAGAACGGGGGGCGAAGAAGTCTGGAGCCCACCAGAGAAGAAGCAGGGGTCTTTGGGGGAGGGGGGGGTCATCTGGGTTGGACGTAGTTTCGCCGCTGGATTCAAGTTTCCATGTTGTACATGTCAGCCGAATAAAATTGTTGTTGGGTCTTGGGAGATGGACTGAGGGGTTGCTGTTGGTCGTCGTCAGGAAGTCAAGGAGTCCTGTTCCCGTGCTCCGGAGGCCTCGGTGAGACACGCCATCCACCGGTTTGATCCTGCAGCTCTGAGGAAACAGAAGACCGGTGATCAGGTTAATGAGAGAGTTCTCAGAGAGACGACTCATATCAAAGTCACACTTAAGTGGCACACACAGGGACTTGAGACTTGACTTGGACTCTAGATCAGAGCCTTGACTTGGACTTTGGATCAAAGACTTTCGACAGGACCTGGACTCTAGATTAAATACCTGAGACTTGGACGCTAGCTCAAACCCTTAAGACCTGACTTGGACTCTAGCTCAAAGACTGACTTGTAAACATGTCTGCCTGGCAGCATTGACATGTCATTTGTTCAGAGTATTAATACAAACACATTGAATGCAAAACAAATGAAAAACTCTTAAGTCATTCAAACGTTATGATGCTCTGAGCGAGTCGGCATGTCGCCTCCACCACCGGGGCAGAAAGCATTTAACCGCAAAACCAAACTGTTGAATGAGTGGAACGTCATTAAACATTCATTAAATACGACAATAGATCACACCGGACTTCTGAAAGCACACTCTCGTGTTACACTTTCAGCCCGACAGCACACAGATGGTGGGACCTGCTGATCCGACCCGGGGAGGAGCAGTAAAGTATGTGGCAACTGCTGCAAAACCCGACAAACGTGCTAATCTGGGTCAGAACGCAGACCCAAAGCTGCCCTTCACTAAGACTGTGTGGATGTATGAGAGAGAGAGAGCACTGGAGGGTTTAGTGAGTTAATCCTACACCCTCAGTAATGCTGCTTTAACAGTAGGAGAGGACTTAGAGACCAAACACACACGATCGACTTGAAGTGATACCGAGGCCCTGTGCTTAACAGTTCCTGCATAATCTGTTCAATGGACTACAAGGACATTTAAAATTAGCCTTTGGTTTATCTTCTGACTGTTAACAGTCACAATTTGACTGTGAAGATGAAACTATTTCAGGTTTAGTATTAAAGCGACTTACAAGTCAATGTTGTTTTTGAAGGGTTTATTTTTCTCTCTACTAATTAATCTGCACGTCAGTATGTTCTTCAGAACTCTTGTTTTTGTCATGAGAACTTTCACACAGATATTAAACTGCGGAAAAAAGGCCATTTATTACATTTTTAGGTTTTTCTGAGCTTTGGTACCGTTAATAGAGCCTCATGTTGTGTTCAAAACGTTCACTATAGTCGATAACAACATGGAGGCTTGGGATACCAAGATGGAAAACTTTATTTCTCCTTTCAATCTCGACAAGAACAGCGCAGACCAGGTTTTTACCTTTCACAATAAAAGCCCCAGACATACAGACTGTAACTATTTGCCAGAGGGAACTCAAATCATTTCACTGAAAGGAAACTCAATAACATATCGTTTAGACTATACAACAGTTATATGAATAGTTTAGAAAGGGAAATATTCGCAGGCGAGTATTTCTCATTTTTGTGCCGGTTATTCGTCACCCCCTCGATGTTTAAAGAGCTCGACGCAGAAGAAGAAACCTTGAATCACAGAATCTAAACCGTCGTGTCACACATCAACCGCCGCAGCCCGCCGCATGCCATCAATCCTCCTCGTACGATGAAAAATGAAGTAAAGAAATCCATCGTCCTCGTTTCTCTCCCTACATTCCTCTCTTTACCGCCAACAATAGCTGCCGTCTCTCTCCGCTGGTGTAAAGTCCACCGCTGAGGAAGCCAACCGAAGAGGAGAGGTGAGACTCGCGGCCTGCCCATCACCTGAGAGCGCCAGGGGCCCCGTCCACGCGTTCACTACACACACACAGACACACACACACACACACACACACTAAAGAGGGCCACTATAGACGACACAAAGGCGGGCGGGGAAAAGGACAATGAGGTGCAGCGGGGAGGACGACAGCAAGCGTCCTCGTTTGTTATTCCCCTCATCCATCAGTCTTCACCTGGCTTACGGAGAAGAATAGGTGCGACTTGAGAAGGGGGGGGGGGCTATCACGTGAGCTGTGCTAGCTTCAATTAGCTTCCTATCAATGAGAGAGGTTGTAGGGGTTACACATCTCCCTGGACCTTAACGGCATCAAACTTGTGACCTTTCTATTGTGGGACGTAACATGTGGTGACAAGCCGAGTCATTAGCAACGCTACGCTAAGCTACGCTACGCTTAAAGCAGTCAACCACTACATTTACACACAATTTGAATATCTGCTTTTTGCAAGTTTCTGACGATGTTTTCTGCAGAAACAGTGAGACAGAAACAAAAAGAAATCCTAAAAGGAGCAGAAGTAATTAGACTTCAAACAAAAGAATAAAGAACGTGTTGCATCGATGAGTGAAGTGAATCCATGTCTCTAGTAAACCATATGCGTGCTTGAAGGAGCACACGTTGCTAATCAGGTTTTTCACTTAATAAGCCGATCGATACATTGAGCTTTCTTCCTGAAGGCTCCGAGGGGGATTCCAGAGGGGCCGAATCAACAGGGACACACATTCACACGGACAATACGAGGGCACACAATCCCCACCGGGACACGTTCTTTTTTCTCCAATGTTCATTAATAGTAAAAGTTCATCCACCAGAAAGAGAAGTCGAGGGCGGGGGGGGGG
This sequence comes from Anarrhichthys ocellatus, assembly GCF_004355925.1. Classification (NCBI taxonomy): domain Eukaryota; kingdom Metazoa; phylum Chordata; class Actinopteri; order Perciformes; family Anarhichadidae; genus Anarrhichthys; species Anarrhichthys ocellatus. The sequence goes on along the minus strand of NW_022280894.1, from coordinate 5,259 downwards.
GGAGCTTGACCTCTCGGCAGAAGGTTAGCAAATTTGTGCTTAATGATTGGAGCAATGAATCCTGGGACAAAGGGTCTCCAGCCGAGACTGGCAGCAAAAGAGGGTTTACAGGCAGCGCTCACTCAAGCGTTCTGCCCGACATTTTGGGTAAAAAAAAAAAAAAAAGCTGAGAGCGGGGAGGGCCAGGAAAAAAACAAATTCCATACTGCTCCGCCGCCATAATTAATTCTTCCACACTGCGATAACTATTGTCCTGAAACAGAAAATTACAGTTCCCCCCCTCCTCCGGCTAATCTTCGTGGAAGAGGGGAAAGCAGGGGCGAGGAAGAAAGAGGGTAAGGGTCACCCGAGAGTCACCCTCGTCGCTATCAAAGCCTCGGCTCTGCTTCTGCTTCACTTGCCGGGCTTCGTCTGCGCTGACAGGTGTATTGTTTCTCAAAGGGGGATATAAGCTCTGTGATCATCGCTGGGTGGAAAGCGCTCATAACGCTCCTCACTAAGCATGACTAATTGGCTTTAGTTTTAACTAATGTTCCAGTGTGACTGCTAGACACACCTCCTGCATCGAGGGCCTCGGCGCTCCGCCGGCACGATAACCGCTCAATTTAGCCCCGCGGTAACAAAAAACTCAACTCTGCTAATGAAAATTGCTTATAAAATATAATGAACCTGTGCTCCCATAATCAAATAAGATAACCGCCCCCCCTCCCCCGACCGTAATAACCTATTAATTTAATTGGTCATGAAAGAATATAACACATCACTTACATTTAATTGACCTAGAAAGGAAAGTAGCAATATCTGGCGGAGGCTAGCTAGCAGCTAGCGACGGCTAGCTGGTGAGGCTGTAAGGAAATGACTAGTCGTGAGGAATCAATCTCTCTCCCAGCTTCTATCTCCCTCACTCCCTTTTCCTTCCTTCCTCCCTCCTTTTACTCCCTCTACCCCTCCCTCTTGTCGTTTACGCTTCTCTCACCATCTCTTCATCCCGTCCCTATTTCCGTCCCCTCCCTCCCTCTCTCTCTCTCTCTCCCTCTCTCTCTCTCTCCCTCTCCCTCTCTCTCTCTCTCTCTTCTTCCCTCCGCTGTCTCCTCGTCCTCTGTGCTTCGCCCGTCTCACAGAGGATTCCTCTGGTGGCCCAATTACGAGATTCAGCAGGCAAATTGAGGCTGTTTAAAGCGAGGTCTGCTGGGAAGGCTAGCAGCTGCTGGAGAGAGGCAGCTTGGACACGGAGAAAACCAGCCCTCATGTTTACACACATAAACACAGACACACACACACAGACACACACAGACACACACACACGCACGCACGCACGCACGCACACACACACAGACACACACACACACACACACAGCCCTTTTCTTATTACCACGTCTCTCTACATTTCAGACCTGAAAGAAGCCATTCGATGTGAGATTTTTTTTTGGTCGTGGACATTTGCGACAGAAACAAGGGCGGCATATTTTCACCGTGGCACGAGCGCACGCACGCACATACTGTGGAGGGTTAATGGTCTCTATTTTTGTAAACTGAATAAGTCAAATCCATCGGTCACACCTCTGGTGATGGCATATTTAATTTGGATCTAGTCAATTAGGCCCAGCTAAGCTCCATACCCTGCTGGCTACCTCCTCCATTTTGCACTAGTTTGCGTCCCCTCCCTGTGCCAGGAGTAATCCTATTACCATACACACACATGCACGCGCGCACACACACACACACACACACACACACACACACACACACACACACACAGCTACACATGTGCATGTCTGTATATGGTATAGACGCACCCACACAGGTATACATGCACACACACATGGTATAAAAACACAGACACACACACATACCAAACAATGCCCAACAATTGGACCCGTAGCCACTTCATACACACTGTGCACTGTGACAACAGCGAGCCTGTATACATCCAGAATTATGTGGGAGTCTATTTGGCCCTGGGGCGAGAGAGAGAGAGAGAGAGAGGGAGGAGGGGGGGGAGGGGGTGAGAGAAAGAGAGGGAGGCGGGGGGGGGGGGGGAGAGGAGGTTAGAGGAAGAGAGAGAGGGACAGAGAATTAAAGAGCAAAAGAAAAAAGGTGTTTGTGTAAAAGAGATAGGGGAGAAAAAAAAGACAAAGAAGGAGTGAAACAGAGCGAGCATTAAAAATGACAGAGAGAGAGAGAGAGGGGGGGGGGGGGGGCTTCTAGCTGGTTAGTGTGTGTATTAATGTGGCTCATGCATCAACAGCAACCCGGCAGATTTATGACACTTAAGGGGCGCTCACTTCTCCCTCTCTCCTTGCTCCAGCGACGACTGCTTACATTTGTTTTTTTTTACCAATCAGTCTGTTGCCATGGCAACATCCTACCTGCCCCCCCCCCCTTGTCCCGACCCATCCCCTCCTTCTCATCACCCCTCTTTCTCCCCCCTCTTTCTCCCCCCTTTCTCCCCCTTTGCCCCACACGCCTTCTTTCTCCTCCTATAGAAATATTTGCACCGTTACACAAAAGCTTGATTTTCATATTTCTTTGAATATTATCAATAACTGCTCATTTGTATATTGTGTATAAATACGAATACACACAGTGTTCAAACTGTCTGTCCCCCCCCTCCTTCATCTCCTCCCTCTCTTTGTGTCTTTCTTCTTCTCTGCTCTCCTCCCTGATTTGACGGGTGTTTGGTAGCTTCACTCGCACGCTACATGACATGGAGCTACAAGGCTGTGATCAAAAGCTCTTATCAGCAGACCGCCGGGTGGGACGGTTAGAGAAAGAGTTGCACAGAAACATCAGCCGCGGAAGAACAAGAGCGTGTTTGTAGCACCAACAAATAAATGAATTAATTAAACCCAGAAAAAAAGTACAAATTCAGTAGTTTGGAGAGCAGCCATTTGCAAAGCCAGGACGTACGCTAAATAAAACTCACATCACTTATTCTTCATCGTTTTGAGGAAAATCCCATTTTTCTGAAGACTTTAATTAAAGCAGGTCACCTCCTGATCTGCAGTAAATGTGAATACGTTCAGACAAAAGATCTGTAAGTGTGTGTGTGTGTGTGTGTGTCGGTGTGAGTACTTACATCCCCGTTGTGTTGCGATTGGTGGGACAGGGGCGCGGCTACATGTAGTGCCACTGACCTTCCATGCCCATGTTCATGCCCATTCCACCCATTGCTCCTGAGAAACACACCGTAGAGAGGAGTAACAAGTCAGACTGCGTCACACATAATGAGCCGTAGTGCGTAGATATCGCACAAAATGTTGTCGTGATTTATTCACGTGATCTTGAACGAGGACGGATAAAAAAAAATCACAAGTGTCCAACAAACAGCGACCCTTCATTCAGGAGAACCGTGTGGAACGAGAAGTAAATGTTCATCTTATTTTAACCCAAACAAGTATCTTTGTTGCCTTAACTGAACCTAGTTATTTTGAAAAGACCGTAATCGTGTAGTGAGTGGAAACGCGTGTTGTAGGCTTTCGTAAGAAAACGCACGAAAAATGAGGCGTAAAGCTTTAAAGTTATTATTGACCGCAGTGAAGCCGGCGCTAAGCGCTCACCTGTCCGTCACAAACAGTTCACTGATAACAACACTGTTTACATGTCTAGAGATGATACAAAGAAGGTCATTGAGTCATTTTGAGATGTTTTAGAAACAGGAAGTCTGAGTAACTATTTTTGGAGCCAAATCAAATAGTTTACAGAATATTCAACCTTTGTTTCTTTATAATGCATTAAATACTTGACTTCTTCATAAACGTCAGTAAAGTAGTCTATGAATATGAAGTATCTCCTGGTCAGAGTGGAGGTTAGTTTATGGCTTGTTGCCGGTTACACTCGTGTTTGTTGGTGAGCTCGCGTACAAACAAAGCTTTACTTTTGGTAGGATATCACAGGAACCGTTGTACGAGGATACATTCATTATGTCTAGACGCACTTATTAACTAAAGTTATTTACAGTTTATTTAAAGAGACGGCAAACGTGTAACCAGGAACACGTTAGATAGCAGAGATGTTTCCTTTTAACTCAGACAACATAGCAGAGAAGCAAAAGGCTTAAATGTGGCAGGGCGGGGTGTGGTGAAGTGAGGGGGGGGGGTTATGTAGCCTGACAGTTTATCCAAACCTGCTGACTTTGAGTGGAGGGTGAGATAGGGGTAGAGACTTGAGAGAATCCCAGAAAACAGGGGATAGAGGAGGAGAGGAGCTTAAGGACAAACTCTGGGATTAGACCTGATGGCGTGAGAGAGAGAGAGAGAGAGAGAGAGAGAGAGAGCGCAAGGGAGTGGGAGTCAGGAAGGGGATGGTTGTGTAATGTGATTGACCACACCTGTTCTGGTTTGTGTGTGTCTAAGGAGGGGGAGGTAGCAGTGTGTACAGTACGTGTGTGCTAGCTTCCGCTAAGTCCTCATGTGTGTGAGAAACATGGCAGATACTGAACGTAACACACCTAGAGATACTGTGAGAAGCGGTGAGGAAAAGAAAGGCACAGACACGCAGAGGGGAAAGCCTTACCAGGTGGTCTGATTCCCATGTGCTGCTGGCCGTCCATGACGAAGCCCCCCATCGGCTGGCCATCTGGGTTGTAGGGAGGTCCTTGACTTACTGTGGACGGAGAAGGAGACAGAGGGACGGGAGGGAGAGAGAGGGGGGAGACAGAGTGGTCAATTAGTGCATTTAATTAAGGCTCAGTGGCCGAAGCGAAGGATCATCTGTCGGCCGGTACACGCACAGGGAGCCGGCCGCTGTCTCCCAACGCCTCCGTGTCTGTGCCCGGCTGTAAGCCCCCTGGTAGACTTTAATGCGTCTAAGAGCTCTAAGAGGGATCGGACCGGGAGAGCTCCACACACACTACGGTTCACTAAGGTGAGACTGCAGCCATCTGGAGGAGGCCACAACGGTTCTAGAGAAGGGAAACATGTCAGCCGGACCGGAGTGGGTGCATCAAATTATTTCATCTTTTTTACTACTTAAGGCAAGAAACTACAGGCAAACTCACTGGTTATGTTTTCTTTCAGACTAGAGGAAATAAAATATTCATTTTATTATTTTGTCTCTTTACGGCTGTAGATTTCTCCTAAAGTCACCAAAAGTTACAATTACATAACGCCTCATTTGCATATTTAAACATAACAGTTCAGTAAACTTGTAATACAATAAATACTCCTCTTAATGTGAGTGATGAAGTGGTGAAGTTTCATGGTGATATCTGTGAGTTCATGTGTTCACCTGTAGAGTCTTCTTAATGTGAGTGATGAA
>NW_022280893.1:14944-15993 GCF_004355925.1 Anarrhichthys ocellatus | reverse complement strand
GAGGAGTCGCCCCCTGGTGGACACTAGAGACAATGCAGCTTTAACACATGGAGCTCTGGCTTCACTCTAAAGAACAGGGGTCACTAATAGGCGGACCACGGTCCGGATCCAGACCCAGACGCTGTCCTATCCGGACCCGGACGTATAACTGATGGATAATTGAGAATTATACATTTTGGCGGAGCGCTTCTATTTTAACCTGCACAGCTTTTCTGGCCTTTACGGCACTCGGTCAGTAGTCCAGGAAACACACCGACCAATCACATGCGTTGTAAATCATCTCTCGTGGCGCTACTCAGCCAATCGAATATCTGTATTCTGAAAGGAATCGTGAGTCGAGTGAGTTCACACACAGACGGGAGAGAAAGAGAGCAGCGGACCACGAAAAAACAGAGCTTTAACAAAGAACGGACGGACTCTTATTTGTTCATTCTTCCCGCTGGCGCTACTGAACCTCTCTGTCTCATGTGTTCAGACATCGTGGTCAGTATTGAAAGCACCGATGTGAAACGCCACCACGAGACCAAACACACATCTTTAGACCAAACACTCCAGACTGAGCTGAGGCCAGATGTTGAGATGTGTCGAGGTTGTTTATTATGAAGTTGACTGAGAGCGTTGTGATGTGAAATGATTCAACAAAAGAGAAGAGAAAAGTTACCTCCAGACACTCTTTCCTTTTCATCCATGTTTCTAAAATCAAACACTTCCTTTTCAAAAAATCTTTTTTGTGTATTTTGTTTTTAGACGGAGCCGTTATTTTACTAGAATTTATTTATGTATTTCTATGTATTATTTATAATCCATCCAGTTCAATTTGAAAACTTAATTATTTATTATATTTTAAAATATAATTGATGTGTACTTTATTTGATTTGACAGTTGTTGACTACACAGAGGTTACTACGAGGCTTCTTGAATATATATATATGGCACTATATGGCACTTAGCGCAAGTTAGATATTATTGTAATGTTCCGGACCTTTGCAGGAGGACATCTTCTCAATCTGGACCTTCTGGAGTTTGAGTTGAACAGCCTGCATTAGAAG
>NW_022280893.1:8375-14844 GCF_004355925.1 Anarrhichthys ocellatus | reverse complement strand
AGGGCCCTTAATCCGGCTCCTGCAGGAGTCCGAGTCCTCTTAACGCGTGTTGTTCTACCGTCACGCAGCTCTAACGCTGGCCTGTCATTAAGGAGCAGACAGCATGTTCTGCGTTCATGCTTTAGTTGCCGGGGATGTGCAGTGATAACAGAGCGCTGACCGAGCTTCTTATCACACTCCATGTAATTCCATTAACAGAGAACTCGAAGCGGCGTCTCCTTCTAGATTACAGGCGACGAACCCTCTTTCTATCCGCCGCAGTCGACCCGAGCGTAATAACAAATCTGGATTTAATTTGATATCTGGTGCGAGAGCTCGAGCACGAGGGCCTCTTAATGCGACGCGTCGCTCCCGGAGACGTTAATGCAGGAAGTTGGTGAAACGCTGGGTGGAAGTGACACTAATTCAGGAACCGGCCGCCGTCTCGCAGCACTTAAGATGTTTCCAGCCCCGAGGCTGCATCTTAATCCTCCCGACATCCCTCCCACAGAGAGGGAGTCAGACTCCCAACGATACGTTGGGGGTCCAGGCGGATGTGACCGGTGGTCTGATCCCCATGTGTGTTTCTGTTCTTATGGTGAATCTATCAGCTCACACTAGATGACAGCTCAACCAGGTTATGACTTCAGCCTGCAGGAAGATTCCTCCTCAACACGAGACAGAGAGACATAAAGCAAACGGACAACGTCGTAAAGACACGAAAACATGAAACTCTTCACGCGTCCACTTTGTTACGTCATCATAAAACATCAGAAACACTTCTGTCTTCTACATGCGGATATAAATCTCGACCTGTTTCATCTAAAGGTTGGATTTTATAACACGACTTCATATTCAAGCCCTTTCTTTTTCTCACACTATTTTCTTTCATTTCTTACTTCCTCCTTTCCTTTCCTTTCATACCTTGTTTCCTTCCCCTACCTCCTCCTTTTCTTTACCTTTTCATTATATTTCCATCTTCTCCTTGTTTCCTCTCCTACATCTTCCTTTCATTTCCTACCTTCACCTCTTCTTTTACGATTCCTTTTATTTTTTATTTTTCCATTCTCTCCGACCTCTCCCATTTATTTCTGACTCTAGATTTTTTTAACTTTTACTTTCCTACCTTTTTTCTTAATCAACCTCCTTTCCTTTCCTTTCATTTGTTCCTCATCTCCTTTGTTCTTTTCCAACATCTTCCTTATATTTCCTACCTTCACCTCCTTCTTTACTTTCCTATTATTCTCTTCTCTCCTACCACCTCCTTTTATTTCCTACACTCTTCTTTTCCTTTGCTACCTTCTTTTTTCTCCTCTACCTCCTCCTTTCATTTGTTCTTCTCTTGTTTTCCTTACCTACATCTTCCTTTCATTCCTTACATTAACCTCCTTTCTTACTTTCCTATTGTTCTCTTTTCTCTCCTACCTCCTCGTTTTATTTCAGACTCCCTCTTGTTTGTCGTTTCCGGTCTTGATTCCTTTCATTCGCTCGATCCTCTATTGGAATAACACCTTGGGATGTACCTTCTCCTTGTCAACAATAGTTATATAATGGAAGCACAATTAGACAAAACATTTAACAAAAAACAAGATAATTAAATAATACACAATATGACAAAAAACAGATGTCAAATTCATTCTTCAGCTTATAGAAAAGCATTACTGCGCTTAAGGTGACAGCGTTAAGTAATGAAGTCATCTGTTGTCTGTACTACATTTTCCTTTCCTTCCTTTTATAAACTTTTCTTTATTTTTCATCCTTCTTCTTTATCCACCGAACAGAAGTCACAACTCTAACCTTAATGTGTCCCTTTCCCTTTTAGAAGCTTCATCAGAGACATGAACTTCATCTAAATCTTTGTTTGTGTGAAAACAAAGACAATTATGTTGCTTTTAATGGAATCAGTCTTTGTGTTTAAAGGCTTTTTAAAATTTGAATTACTGATCATTAATTGTTTGCTTTCATCTTTTGTAATCACTTGTCAAAGATGTCTCTCGTCATCATTTTCATATTCGTATGAATATTCATACGAAGGTTAACACGTTGAAGGACGTTCATGTTGCTGAGATGAACTGCGTCCGTTTCCTGTCTTCATGCTGCGTGGGAGAGACGAGCGGCAGCTCACAGATATTATATTTACTATTGTTCAGCTGTTGGACGGACGATGATGAGAAAGAGTCTGTCAATCAAGACTGACACGTTGGAGAATGATGAATGTCAGTAAAGACACAAATACTGAGTTGATACTTCATAATTGAATGGATCCGTATGAGCTACAATAAATCCTGCTTCACTAAACTCTACAGAGCATTTATTTCACTAAATGAGTCAAAATGAAAGTCTGTGAATGTGAAATAATATCCAACTCCAAATATCTGTTATTGAATCTTTTATCTCTCAGTGATGAACACATTCAGGAAGCAGCTTCTCATTTGTATTTTCTGCAATAGAAATAGTCTGTGGATCTGAGCAACCTCAGCTGAAAAGGTTATGTAGTAATAACTCATAAAAGTATTGAAATTGTGTCATTTATAAAGAAATACATGAATAAATGTGTTCTTATCAAATTTAAAAAAAATGAACAGAAACATATTTTACAAACAATAATAAGCTACATATTTATCAAAACAAGTAACATTATTTGAACAATGTACATGTTTTTATTTTTGGCATATGCTGATTCTTATGAGCAGAGTGTGAAGGCATTGACAGTTTGCACATTAACATTATGGAAAAGGAGGAAGCATTTGTTGACTGCTGCTCAAAGAATGAACACTGAATGAACGTTATTTCAGCTAGATTTAAACAGGATCAGCAAACAGAGATCTGTTTTTAAAGGGTTAGAATGCCAAACATCACTGATAATTTCATCTGTCACTGATTAACATCAACATACTGAAAATAACTTGTCTGTTGTTGGTTTTTGCTTCTGTACAACAAATACGGTTCTCAAGAAAGGGTTTCATATTTTTTTGTGTTTTCCTACAAAGTCCAGCAACACTTGTGAATTTCTGCTCATTACATGAATACAGTATTTTCAAAATCAAGTTATGTCTTCACAGGAAACTACTTAGTAAGGTTGAGACAACTAAACTACTTAGTTAGGTTGACACAACTAAACCACTTAGTTAGGTTTAGACAACTAAACTACTGAGTTAGGTTGAGACAACTAAACTACTTAGTTAGGTTTAGGAACAATAACTACAGAAGCACAGCAACCTACTTCGTGAGAAACTTTTTTTTCTTAGTCAACTGATGATTAAACTCATTTCCAGGACTGTCAGTGCTTGGATGAAGTTTGGTTTTCGAAACTTTCAATATACCAGAGACATTTTGTAATCTGCATATCATCTGCATATCACCACTGTCGAAAACTCATATTTTCAAAAGATATTTAAGGACTCCACAGAACATCACTTTGAATGAGTATATAATATAAAATATATGTATCTGTATGGATTTATGCTTTTAGTGCCAGTTTTTCTTTTATGAAAACGTTGTGCCACTAAAGCTCAAAAGTCAAACGATGATAAAGAGAGAGGTGTGTTCAGGGAAATATGTGTGTTAATTTATTCATGTTTCTGTGCTTTTCTTTGTGTGTGTGTGTGTGTGTGTGTGTGTGTGTGAGAATCAGTTGGCACACCATCTCTCCCAAGAGGATTTTATCTGAGCGAACTGATCTGACAGCAGTGTGTGTGTGTGTGTGTGTGTGTTTATGTGTCAGCCGTCTTTCTCTTTGTGAGGACCAACATGTAGACCTTTACAGTGAGGACGTGTTTAATAGAAATGTGTGGACATTTTTGGTAAGAATAAGAGCATGTTGGTGAAGTGAAGGTGTTTGAGTGTAGAGGGCAGGGAGCTCATTGTGTCCTCACAAGTATCGAGGACATATGTGTGTGTGTGTGTATGTGTGTGTGTACAGCAGCCAGAGAACATGACATTAACATTAAAGAGCAGTGCTGCTCGCTCTTCCTCTTGAACTCTGAACGTCATTGTGCACGCACACGCACACACACGCACTCAGCAGCTTGATGGTAAAGATGTCATAGTTTTTTCATGATGACATAATCCAGACATGATCTGATGATCAAATGTAAACAGAAACCACATCACAGAGTCGACTGTGTGATGATGTGTGTCTGTAGCGCCCCTGGAGGTCGTGATGGTCATGACAGTCACTAAATGAACGTGTTGGCCGTCCAGATGGACAACAAGACATTCCAGAAAATTTCAATGCCCCCCCCCCCCCCCCTTTAGTTAATGTCAAAACACCAACACGGAAAAATACAAAAGTGTCAGAACAAACAACACGATAAGGACTAATTGTTTTGGAATCTGACTGTTGAATTTGACTATTTCTGGCTTAGATTTGGTCTCACGGATGTTAAAGATAAGTCAACATAATCATAAGGTTTCATTTTCTGGAATCTCAGCAAACATGGAGACATGGACGGTTAGTTTTATTTTATCAGCTTGATCTTAACAGTAAATAAAGAGGAACAGAGTTCCTTCATTTCAAGTGATGTGTTGGTTCACATTTACACTTCAGCTTCTATCTTTATGATTTTTAACCTGTTTTCACCTAAATATTTCCTTCAAACACATTTTGTAGACTCTTCTGTCTGATTCTTTTTGCTTTTCAAAAAATGTGATTATATTTCTTCAGGAAGTGTTTTTATTGATATTCTCCATGGTCATCAGAATCAGAAACATTTTGATGTACGTTTGCACATACAAGGAATGTGGCCTGGTGATTGGTGTGTGACACTAAACACAATGCAATAGTATAGAAAAGTATAATAGTATATGATAAACAAAAAACAATTAATTCGTCCTCATTATTTGTGTATTTACATTTCTGAAGCTCTTCTGTGTTAATAATACAATAATCCATTAATGTGTGTTGTTGCTTAAAACAAAAGTATTTTTCAATCATCTAATGATCATCTGAATACTTAACATACATATATTATATTAGCATTGTCATAATCTTGTTTTTTGTTTCCTGTTTTATTTTGAAGTAAACTCCTCATGTGTCTTGTTTTACTTCCTGCCTTTGTTTATATTTCCACTTTTGTTGATTGTCTACCCCCCCATTAGGCTCACCTGTGCTCACCTGTTCCCACTTCCTCATCACTGCCGTCTGTTTGGAGGTCCGTTTGGAGGTCTGAAGCAGTTTTTCTTGACAAGATAAGATGTTGACTTACATTCCAACAAGCCACAAACTAACAATGTAAATATTTCTCATAAATGTAATAATAAACCAGTTAGACTCTAAACCAAATGGATCCCTAACTACTACAGTATTTGTATTAGTACTGTACTCCTACCAGACTGCAGGTCTTTGTGTTTAGTTTGCAGTGTTATTAGCTGTGTTTCTTTCTCTCTCTCTGTGTGTTTTGTAGAATTGCCTTTGATTACAGAGCTTCATTACATTTCATTACAGCCGCCGCTGCTCTCTACAGTACATTAAAAACTCAAGCAGCCTCAACTTTTAAGGATGTGGCATATTAGCAGCGACTGCCGTCTCCACATCTCCATTCACAAGTTGTTTTTATTGTTTTTATTGTCAATTACAGAGGCGCTCTCTGTGTGTTAGTTACAGCTTTATGGCTGTTTTAAAGCTCTGCGTCGGTGCCGGCTCCGCTATGAATTATGGCTCTAATATTGAAGGAATTTTGAGAGTTTCCTTCGGAGAGCAGTTTCAATCATTCCTATGCCGCCGAGTGCCGTCAGATTGAACAGTAATATTACAGTTACACACCATCAGTGTAACATATGACTGTTGGCTGGATGTCTACACTGTTGACCTGAACACATTCTGTTTAATGTAAAACCTCTGATGCTTCAGCGTGACGTTGACAGACTTTATGAGATGAAATATGGAGCTCTGTGACGTGGTGAGCTCTTGTTTGTGTCGTATCGTTCAGAATCGGATAATCAGGCTGAAAAACTGCTCACTTCAGCCTCTTAGTTGTAATTTCTGAGAGTCGAGAATCATCACACTTGTTGAGAAAACTACAAGAAGTGTTAACAAAGTAAACACGTTACTCCATAATCTATGGGACTGTCCAATGATAATGAATAACCGGTGGTTCAAACTACTTCTTTGACTCACGTTCATGTTCATGATGGTCTCATCCAGCGTTAGTAGATACACCTACAAAAAGTTATGCGTCGTAATTTGTAGATATCACATGACATTATTTAGTATGCTATGCACATAATCAATAACGAGGAAGTATCAAGACTGCTAAATCACACACAGGATGGGAGGAACGGAGGGCGATGGGACCACCAAAAGAGCGGTCTTTTCCCAGGAGACCGCTGTTTGTTCCTCATGTGAAAGTAGAATTCAACGCTGATTTATTTATCACGTAACTTACGTACTTCAGTAACGGCACTTCTGAAGTTATTTTAGCCGTAACCACCATCTTTTTCTAAACCTAACTAAGTAGTGTTGTTGTCTCAACCTAACTAAGTAGTTTAG
>NW_022280893.1:0-8365 GCF_004355925.1 Anarrhichthys ocellatus | reverse complement strand
ACTAAGTAGTTTAGTTGTCTCAACCTAACTAAGTAGTTTAGTTGTCTAAACCTAACTGAGTGGAGTTAGTTTACTCGTCTTATAAACGTAGTCGGACCTCTTTAAGTTGCTTTCAGGCGACCAAATAAATATGCAACCATATGCAGAATGATTAAGATAATATGAAGCCATTTTCACTCCACAAAATACACACAGCCCACATGAGGTTTAGACGGCATTATAGGAGGAAAAGGAAGGCAATAGAACAAACACTTTTGGAGCTGTGTTGTGAAGGGGATGAGTCACAGACACATCGTGGACTATTTATTCACTGAAACTATTCTCAGAGCTTTGTTCATGTTGACTCATTCCAGGTGTAAATCGCCCGTCTTCAGCCTCGACGGCGGCACAGTGACACAGAGCGGTGGCGCTCTGTGAGATGCTGTGAGGAAGAGGAGGAGGGAAGAATCTTCTTTTATCTTCATGGGTCAAACCCAGAGGAGAGAGACACAGATGGCGCCTGGATTCTCCAGCTTTTCTCTGTAATTAGCGCTTCATTTAAGGCACAAGCTTGACATTTATTTTCCTCCTGAGTAGCACTGTCATTATATTTTGGATGAACGCGGTGCCATCACGAAGATCCTCACTGATTCATGCTTTTCACAGTTTCTCCTCTGCAGCGATGTGACACCTTTCTGCACACTGAGCTCCACTTAGCACAGGTTTTTATCTGAATGTCAAAGTGTTTTCTGTGTGGTATTAAACATGTTCATAAATGGTCACCAACTGAGACAAGGCGTCTGAATACCATCATTTTAAAAAATCTGTCAGGCAACAGGAGTTTTATATAACTGATGAAGGAGACAGAAGAAAAGACATTTCACACCAAGCACAGCACAGATTTTATCCAAAACGTTCCCACTGATTTTATAAAAAAACATTTCGTGGTTCTTATGAAAGCTTGCAGAACATTCGTGGGAGATCTGTGCACAACAGATGTTTTCTTTTACATTTATTAAATAGAGGAACTTGGTGTTTTTATGGCAGATGTTCATGGCTGACCTCACAAAGGAGCCGTGTGATTGGCTGCAGAAACAAGTCAAATGAAAAGCTCTTTTTCTTCCAGTAAAGTGGATGAATTAAACCCAGGTTGAATCAGAAACACTCGAGCCACCATTTCGTCTTTAATCGAAAGTGTCAGTTGAAATGCTGCAGAGAGGCTCTTTGTCTCTTCATCAGCCGGCAGCGCTCTGGTTTTCCTCTTCGTGTGAGTCGAGGAGTTATTAGATCAGGGACGAGGATCCACCGGGGGAGTCCGGACGCTGCTGGAAACCTGCAGAACGACTTGAAGGAGGCTCAGACTCATCACTGTCACAACCTGGAGGATTTACGGCCTGAAGAACCAGATAGTGGTTCAAAGTTTCATTAACATTAAGGATTGTGGAGGTGACAGAAGCCTCTGACATCCAGTCTGCATCTATAACTCCACTGCACATGGAGTCAACATACATGTAAGTTCTGCTTCAATGCAATATGTTAAGATCTTGGTTTGTGTTTCGTTGGTTTCCTCTTTTATTTTGAAGTTCCCCACCTCTTGTGTCCTGTGTTTGTTTGACTTCCTGTCTTTGTGGTTTTCCCTCTTTTTTTCTGTGGATCACCTGAGTTTTATTAGTCTCGTTCCCTTGTGTTTCCTCCACCAATCAGCTCTCAGTGGTGTCTGCCCACCTGAGTCTTGTTGTCTGATTAGTGTCTCGTGTCTTTACTGGCCCAATCCCAATGTCCCCCCTAAACCCTCAAACCCTGAACCCTCAAGGACTCACTGACGTCACCTGGTGAGTGGTTGAGTGTGAGAGACTGTGAGGGCTTGAGATGGTGTGAATAGGAATGGGACAGCACTTTGATGTTACCATGAAAACTATAAAACATAAGATGTATAATTGTGTGTATTTATTTTATACTTTGTACTCCCTGGTTTGAAAGTCTTCAGGCTCTTTCCTCACAAGATGAGAGGTAACTTCATATAATCTATTTACTCGTTTTTGTCAAAACAGCTTCAATGACAAAATCAAATATTTGATGAATAAATAAATAAATATCTTCTGATTTCATGTTTATTTTTTTTCCATCTTTAACCCTTAATGTTTCTGAGTAAATGTATTATGACAGGCTGAACACACGTGATCCATCCTCTTTGTTTACCTTTTTTTTTTACGTCTCCATGCGTCCGCTGGTTACCCCGTGTTTAACGTCACATTGCAATGATTTGTGGGTAATTCCCTTAGGCTAAGTCAGCATACCATGCTGACTTACGGAAAGGGTTCATAAAGGGCTCAACAGTCTGCAAGAGACTCAAACACTCGACGATGTGACAGTGGGACATCCCTAAACCCTCACGGACTTTGTGGGAGTGCTCCTCAAAGTCCGTGAGTCCGTGAGGGGGGACATTGGGATTGGGCCATTGGGGGGACATTGGGATTGGGCCATTGGGGGGGACATTGGGATTGGGCCATTGTCTTCTGTCTGTTGGTTGTTCGTCTGTCTGCTCTGTTTCCTGCTTTTATCCCTCCTGCCCCTTTGTTCTGTTTGTCTGGGAATTCATCTTTTTGCTTAATTTTGGATTTTCTTTTGCTCTCTTTTGGATTCACTGACTACGTTTACATGCACACTCATAGTCCACATATATATATACGTATATATATATATATACGTATATATATACGTGATAAAAACATCTTTTAGCTCCTGATGTTCACTTATATTTAGACGTGATGAACGACGTGTTAGGACGTCGACCCGTCAAACACAGAATACAACGACGTCACCGTGGGATTCACTGGTGATGAAGATGATGATGAGGCATGAGGTCGTTCTATTGAATATGAACTTCTGCATGTAAAGTTTAATATTAGTGGAATATTCATCTTCATTATCCATGTAAACAGATTATTAGGAATGTTGTCTTTTTAGGTGTATGTAAACAGTGAGTGACATTTGTAGCCACAAGTATGCAGAACAGTACATCCATATGTGATGGTTAAACAGAGGCAAAGAGTCCCAGATCCAGATTCCCAGAGGCCTCAAAACCTCAGTTTCACTACAAGTCCATTAGTTACTGGTAATCTAATTACTGCAAGCTTGTTGGAGAAATTGTACCAGTCAGCAGCAAATTCTTCCTCTGAGTGAACACTTAGGACAACAGGTTTATTCATCCATGGGTTGGAGGTCAGGGCTCTGTGGAGGTCTAGGATCACCTGGTCTTAATGGAGCTAGCTCTGTGCACACTCCGGCATGTTGAAACAGGAAGGAGACAAACACAAAGCTGGTGGAACTGGAAGAAAAGGTCCCAAACCAAGAGAAACAGAAAAGTTCAGGTTTTCTTATCAACTGACCAGTGAAAAGAAGCAGTTTGAGATCGGATGAGGAGAAGCCTTTGGTCCCTGGAGATGACCTCTGCCCCCCCTGCTCTTCAGCTCCCACAGAGGGAATCGAATGTCGTAACGCTCCGCTAGTCTCTGCTAAGTCAAGCAGGAGGGAGGAGACGAGCTGTCAGAAACTCCCATCATCCTCTGTGGAAGGAGTCCCCCCAGAGACTAAAAGAAAATCCAGGGGGGTGGACAGAATAATAGAAACACCAAAGGGAAGACTTTAATCCCTTAGATCTGCATAATTTCATTACTTAACACTAAAGAGGATGAGCCCACATGGAGCAGGTTTGATGGTCTTTGTTTCAGCTCCTCATTGAAGCTGGTTGTTTGAAACATACAAGACTTTTTGTTTTCATGGCAGCACTATTTCATCCTATGGACATATTCTATGAGTCATTTCCTCAAAATTCAGTCTGACATGTTTGTTTACTTTGGAAACTTTGGGATGTTCACCAAAATTTGAAGATGCACGACACAACTTCTAAAATATATTATAAAAGGTCAGTCCTATCTATTGGTACCAAAAATAATGAGCCATAATTCGTAGATATACCACACAATTATTTGGTATGTTATCCACATAATTATGAACCAGTATGAAGATCGTGAAAACCCACACAGTACGGGAGATGAGGTGGACGAGTCGAACAGCCAGAGATCTTCCCCCAGCAGACCGCTGATCGTACCTCATGTGAAACTAGAAGTCAACGATGATTTATTTGTCACGTAACTTCTGTACTTCAGTAACGGCACTTCTCTTTTTATTTTAACTCAAACCACCATCCCTTCCTCAACCTAACTAAGTTGTTTTGTTGACTAAACCTAGGTAGATTTGTTGTCAAAGCCTAACTAAATAGTTTAGTTGTCTAAACCTAACTCAGTAGTTTTGTTGTCAAAGCCTAACTAAGTAGTTTAGTTGTCTAAACCTAACTAAGTAGTTTAGTTGTCTCAACCTAACTAAGTAGTGTTGTTGTCTAAACCTAACTAATTAGTTTAGTTGTCTAAACCTAACTAAGTAGTTTTGTTATCTAAACCTAACTAAGTAGTTTAGTTGTCTCAACCTAACTAAGTAGTGTTGTTGTCTAAACCTAACTAAGTAGTTTAGTTGTCTAAACCTAACTAAGTAGTGTTGTTGTCTAAACCTAACTAAGTAGTTTTGTTATCTAAACCTAACTAAGTAGTTTTGTTATCGAAACCAAACTAAGTAGTTGTGTTGTCTCAACTTAACTAAGTAGTTAGGTTTAGACAACAAAACTAAGTAGTTTAGTTGTCTCAACCTAACTAAGTAGTTTAGTTGTCTCAACCTAACTAAGTAGTTTCCTGTGAAGACGGAAGTTTGTTTTGAAAAGATAAAAGCAGAAATTGACGTGTGTTGCTGAACTTTTGTAGAAAAAAGTAGTATTAGTATCTAATCATTAGATATCATACAAACCGTAGTATGAGGATATGTTGGATTGGAAGCATTTCTATTGCCTCTTAACAGCTCTCAACATGGCGAAGGCTGATCCGGTGGCTAACAGCTTACAGTAGTCACCTGAGGGGGAACAAGAGAGTAGGTGCTATGTTTCCACGACGACGCTGTCGTTCTGTAATGCATTAACAGCCTCAATTAAAATGCCCCCTCATGGAGGGAAAATCAGAAGAGTTGGCAGCATGAAACTTACCATGACTTCATGTAATACATGTCCTTTGGATGGTAAACTGCATGAGAGATAAAGAAGAACATTCTGATACCACAATCAATTTGCCCACGACAGAGGTTATAACAATGAGCTTTTTCAGTTGTAAACAGGAGTTGGTAAAGGTTAAATTCCTTCAAGTTTTCTAATTTCCCATCATGCCGCTCTGTGTGTGAACGTGAACCTGAGCTCAAGCAGAACAAGCAGAAACATTAGTTTTAGTGGTGGAGTAGAAGCCAGCATCGTTCATGGTGAAAGACAAAGTGGAGCTAATGAAAGCCAACAGCAGCGTAATGCCGTGTGACTGATACTGGGCTCGCTGTCAGCCTGATTCTACTGGGAGAAGTGGGATGATGACAGATGAATTAGCGAGCTGACAGCCGGCGTGGAGGGACGGGTAATTGTTGCTGAGAGATGGCGAGTGTTTTTTGTCTTAGCCGAAGCCAATCAATCAAAGCTTCTCATCTGAAAACACAAAGACTCTGACGTGTGCGACACCAGTCGGCGCCGTGTAAACGGGCATCGAACGAGTCACGCCTGTTTCTGTGTTGTTTTACTGTCGAGGTTGTCACGGGTGATGATACTGAAGAGGAGGAGGAGGAGGGTGTATATGAGCTGATGGAACGTGTTCAGGCAGATCGTTTTCTCCATGTGGTTTAGACTTAAGTGGACAAACTGACCCCATCTGACACAATGTGCAAATAATTCTCAGTCAATCTGTTGAGGAAGAAGACACTAAAAACAAAGAGCAGCTGGTCTCTTTAATAGTGAGACTAACAGGACAAAAGGTAGTAAAAGACTCTTCAATGTCTCTAAATACCTCGTCTCTTCTCCGGCTGCGACAAACTGTCACTGACTTTTCCTCTTTTGTGAAGTCTGTTGGACCTGAAGCTGGTCGACGTCTTCACAACATTACTTTCTTCATTTGATTGTGACATTTATTACATGTCTGTCAAGAATGTCACAAATAAATAACAGATGATTATTAGTCCAGACAGAGACCAGACCGGACAGTTAGGAACAAATTGAATACAAGGCATCTTCATCTCCATTTGTCAAAAAACAACAACAATGCACTCATGGAAATAAGTTTCATTATTATTTCAAAGTCTTCCATAATGTTGCCTGTTGTCTAAACCTAACTAAGTAGTTTTCTCATCTAAACCGAACTAAGTTTTGTTGTTGTCTCAACCTAACGAAGTAGTTTTGTTGTCTAACCCGAACTAAGTAGTTGTATTGCCTAAACCTAACTAAGTTTTGTTGTCTAAACCTAACTAAGTTTTGTTGTCTAAACCTAACTAAGTAGTTGTGTTGTCTAAACCTAAGTAGTGTTGTTGTCCAAATCTAACTAATTAGTTTAGTTGTCTCAACCTAACTAAGTAGTTTTGTTTTCTCAACCTATCGCTGGACACCTCTGAAGAAGGGTTGGGCTCATTTTGCATCGTTGAAAGAAGAAATATCTCGATATCTAAAAACAGCATGTTGTGTAAAACACGAGAGAAAAGAAACACCTTTCAGTTGGCGTTGGGTGTCTCCCTCCTCTCCGGGGGGTTCTGATCTGCAGGCTGATTCTGGTTCCTCCACCTCATCCCAGTTCACTGTAATCTCTCTGAGGCTTCTATTATGCTTATTCCTCATTAAAATGTTATCAGCCATAGCAAATTGCAAAGATTAGAGAGGGAGGGCGGCAGCTTTGGGCTCTCCCGACTGTTCACAGATTTATTTATTGTTGCGGATCATCCGGGCTTATCTGCTCCCCAAAGCAAAGACAAGTTCCCATCGGATGGCAAAGGTCATGAAATGTGATCTCCCAGCATGCATAATGGCGGGAAGAGGAGCGTTTAGTTTGTGTAAAGTGTTCTCACCCACGCATTAATATTGTAATACTTTAATATCATAAACTTTTGTTCTGCCCTATTGATTTCTCAGAGATGCATATGAATATTTATGCTGTTGAGTGCAGCTTGTAAACTTTGAGTCAGTGATGCTTTGGCTAATTATAGGCTGAAGGCAGCGCGGCGCTGCGGTAATGAATTACCCTCCACCTGCCTCTCAGGTTCGCCGACGGCTGGCAGGAAGCTGGAGGAGGAAGGTGAGGGAAGATGGCGGCTGTGTTTTTAAAAGTGACGGGAGACGTTCGCCGTGCGAGGTCAGCGGGTCGACGGCAGCAAACTCACGAGTGTATTAAAGCTTTAATGAGAGCGAGCGAGCGACAAACAGAGAGAGAGAGAGACGCAAATCCAACATCGAGGTAACAAACACTGATTTCATTTTGGATACGGATACAATATAATGATTATAAAATATATATATATGTATATGTGTATATATATATATGTATATATATATATATATAATATAATAGTAGACTCAGAGCGGGACAAAGTGGACCAAAGCAGGACACACATGTAAGAAAACAAAATGAAAAAAACAAACGTACTTTTATTTTTCCATCTCGAAGGCCCAATTCTCTCGACTGAATCCATTTGTTGAATATTAATTTCTTGTATGATTTTGTTCTACAGTATATATAACAGAGTACAGATTCATATGTTTAACAGATGGAGGAATACAAAGAGAAGAGATGGAAAATGTCTTCGGATGACACAATAAAAAACAGAACTGAAATACTGTTAATAAAAGTATCATTACTACAATATAGAGCTATTATACATACACAACATATACAATACTTTCTGTGTGCTTTTCATAGGAAGAATACTTCCAAATATCTTTGCTGATAAAACTCATGTACTTATATTAAGGTTAATCTTGAATGCAGGACTTTTACTTGCATTAAAATATCGTTACATTGTTATTTTACGTTCTACTTTGAATGTTAGTGATGTAATGATTTTTTTCGACCACTGATAAAGACAATATCAGTAAAATGTATTCTTTCATCATAATGTTTTTTGATTATACCTCATGTATGTAATGTTGTTTTCATCCACACAGCAACGAGTCTGCATAGTTGTCCCATAAATGTAGTGGAGAATACAGTGGAGACGCAAAACGCAACAGAAGAACCTCAATACTCATTTCCTGTTGATTCTGTTGGTCCCTGTGGACTAAAGTGGTAGTGTTTCTGAGCTCCGGATCCGGGTCTGTCCACGGTGGACCGGTCCCTGCTGGAAGATCCGGGTCTGTCCACACTAGACCGGTCTCTGCTGGAGGATCCGGGTCTGTCCACAGCAGACCGGTCTCTGCTGGAGGATCCGGGTCTGTCCACAGTAGACCGGTCTCTGCTGGAGGATCCGGGTCTGTCCACAGCAGACCGGT
>NW_022280892.1:15423-16109 GCF_004355925.1 Anarrhichthys ocellatus | reverse complement strand
CCTCCAGCACCAAAACACACACAACAAACTGGGCCACGGCACAGCAGCCTCCAACTCCCCCTTCCCTTCTTCCTCCTCCTCCTCTTCCTCTTCCTCACACCGCCCATCAGAGTTCCGAAAAAAATAGGAGGACTAGGAGTGTGGCGCACACCTGATCTCTACATCTGACAAACACACGCACACCACTGAGAGGGAGTCTGATTGCTTGTGACAGATCCGCTGCCATTTCATGCTTTAGTACGGAGGCAGTGAGTAAAAAAAATATTGTTGGAGGTCTGAACAATGCTGCGGTATTTTGTCACATTGTTGTTTTGGCTTTGACTGAATCCATCTCATCACTATTTGAGACGACAACATACTGAAAATCCAGTTGGGTATCGTCATGTCGTATGTGTATGTGTGTGTGTGTGTGTGTGTGTGTGACCTCACATTCTCGTACATCTATATGTTTCATGCATGTGTGCGGAGGTCATTGTGCGTGTCTGTGTGTTTATATAGGAGACATCAGCGGGTCAATGATGGCTGCCGACTGCAACATTAACACAGTGTGGTGACTGTGTCTCTGCGCATCAATAAACAATCTGAGCAAAACTCCCTAAAGCTGCTTATATGCTCATATAGTCCCTATAAGAGATAAGGGGCTGAGAGGGGTCAGAGAGAGAGAGAGAGAGAGAGAGAGAGAGAGA
>NW_022280892.1:0-15323 GCF_004355925.1 Anarrhichthys ocellatus | reverse complement strand
GGGGGGGGGGGTGTAGTCATCAGTAGACATAAACACAGATGTAGATTTCTTCCTATTCATTCTCACGTTAATTAAACGACCAGAACAGAAACAAATCCCGGACGAGAAAATAATCCGCGCCGAGTGAATGTCAGCGCCGAAGCATAGACACGCATAATGGACCAACATAAAGAAAGAAAGAAAGAAAAGAGGGAGCCATTAAAGAGAGGCCCAGTGACTGGCTGGATGAGCCTTGTGTAACGTCAGTAAAGTGCTAGCCATCTAGGACAGTCACGACCAATGTTCCTTACAACTGGGTCAACGTTCCCGTCCCGGGGCAGCGAGGGCATTCCGTGTGTGTGTGTAGTGAGTATCTATCTGCTAACTTCCACAAACCTGCTGGAAACTGCTATCCCTGCAAGCCCTGTCAAGTGCACCTCTGAGTGGACCTCCATGCATATTGAATGAATACTTCAATGACTACTTATCAATACTTAATGAATGCTTATCAGTGAATCCCTGAGTGACTTCTGCAGCACGGATTTTTTGTTTTTTGAAAGACTTTTTAAAAAAAGGCCCGCAAAGCCTTTTTATCCGCGTCTCGGTGGGTAACACAGCCCGACACCGGCTGAGCGGCCCGACGCGTCAGAATGTCTGAATGTGATATTATATTCCAGCGCCGAGGCCGAGACTTTGCAGCAGTCACACAGAATAAGAAGCAAACGGACTCTGGCGGTCCTTCAGACCCTGCTGTGTGTCCTCCTCTGCTGGCGTCTGGTGGCATGTGTCCGTCTTAAGGTTTGCGTGAAGCCATTCTGCATAATATCAGCCACTCGATTGGAGGCCTGGAGAAATGGGTCAGCGCCAGTCTCGTCGTTCCCTTCTCGCCGTCTCTCCTGCTCTTTGCTCATGTTTTTTTTTTTACCCAGCCTCTTTTATTCCCAAGTCGCTCCCAGAATAAAATCGAAACACCTCCGGTTGTCCACTCCTCCTTGCGGTTGCCTGGATCTGGGTTAAACCAGCGAAGTCCATCACTCACTTCCCTCTTTCCCCTCCTTCCTTCCTTCCTTCCTTCCTTCCTTCCTAACGGCGAAACACTTGCCGTCTCCTGCCATTAAGATTGAGTCACGAGCACTCCTTGAACAGTCCTGTGGTGATTTTGATGAATGGGAGATTTGTCATGTCGCTGAGCCGACTTCTGTGTCTCAACTGAAAACATGTCACAGTGAATTTCCACCGTGCTTTGTGTCTTCCTTCTCCCTATAGCTTTCAGGGTGGACACACACACACACACACACACACACACACACACACACCTGTTGTATAAGAGGCGGTGAGACACGACACAGCTAACAGGATATATCATGACTAATAGTACAGGAAAGATTTCCCCCTCTCTTACATTAATGTTCCCATCATTTACCCTGTCCAGTAGGATGCCCTCAAAACATTCCCCTCCACCAAATGTACACACACACACACACACACACACACCTGTGTGAGCACACAATCACTAAATAAAAGCCCTCAGTCTCACATTAGCCTGATTTACTGTCTCACTTTAAGCATGCATTCGGTGCAGCGAAGAGGAAAACGGGAGACAACTAACACCTAACTCGCAGTTCCACGTCCTCCTGTCACTTTGTCATACTTTCATCACAGGGGAGGAGAGAAGGAAAAAATAAATAAAAAGCCGTCTGTTGCAGCGATTACTCTCTCCTCCAGTAGCTGTTGCTTCCCCTCCTCTCCAACATGTCCTCTCTGCCTCTCCTTTCAATTATTGCCTTTATGGTTCCAGGCTTCCTGCCGTCCCTCTCTTTGTTGGGGCTTCCTCTCAGGCAGAACCTAGCTGTGACATTGTCTGTCATTGCCGGATTACAGCATTGGCAACTCGCCACAACACATGCCGAAGACGCCGTGGAGGTGACCCTTCACCGAGCGAGCGCGCGTTCCGCTCTTCCACCGGGTTCAAACCCTTTGACGAGAACAACAGCTCACAAAACTCTGTATGTATCTGAAGCCAAAATGTCCCTCTGGGACACTGAGCTGTCAGATACGATAACATAAGGGATTTTGAGTGAACTTTGTGGCTGATGGTGACTTTTAGACATTACAGGTGTTGCTGAGGAATTGGCATGATTGTTTAGGGAGCGATGAGAATACTGCGTGGGCCTCGTGGTTATTTTTAGATTCATTTATTGGCTGATATTTTGGATCCTTCCATTCCTTTTACAATCAAAAGCAATCTCAGGATCCAGTGTTGGAATGTTAAGCCTGACAAAGAAGGAAAAACAACACTTTAAACTGCATCACGTCCATCCAACACTGGCTCCATTTTTATAAAAGAAAGAAAGAAAAAGCCCCATCATGTTGAAACATCACAGGCCAAGTCATTTTGAGATTGTACAAAACCTCCCTGAAGGACAGGCGGTCAAATGACACCGGGCCTATTTCTTGCTTTTTGGGTTTGATATCTGGGTTATGCTTCGTTTGGCAAAACAGAAAAAAGGGGGGGAGAGAAGTTGCTCGGCTGAAGGACAAACGTCTGGTAAAACAGGAAGCTGGGAACGATGCAGGGAAGAGGGAAGTGGGTCAACGACGGTCTGAAGGGAGGAACGTGACAGCGATCTGTGGCATGTAGCACGAGAGAAAGAAAGCCAAAGTAAGTGGGAAGATGGCGCCGGGGAGAGGGGAGGTGTTTCTAAATTAAGAAGAAGGGAAGCAGAAGGGTGTGAAGGAGGAGGAGGACGACGTGTGAGAGGTGGAAATGTGAGAGAAAGATAGGAGTCCATGGGCGGCTGGAGCCGTTGGAGAAAAACGGCCTCGTAAATGTCACTCCTTTCTGGGTGATTTTAATGGCAAATGTCAAAGACCCAGAACTTACAGGAGGTTAGGCCTCCTTAATACACACAAACACATGCATGAGCGCTCTCACGCGGACTTTCTCCCCCTCAGACAAAGCCTTTTGAAAGGAGGCAGTGAGGGAGTGGGCCTGTACATCTTAAAGACTGTAATCACACATAACTGTCAGTCTAATTAAGGCTTTTAATGAACTCCACGAGAGCTCAGAAAGGACAAAAAGTCGCTGGAACATGTGCGCGCTTGTTTGTGTGTGTGTGTGATAAATGATGCGCCCAAGGAAGAATGTGCGCATTAACGGCAACACAATCAAACATTTTAATGAGACTGAGTGCAGCTTTCAGGTCCACCGTCTAATAAACATGCATACCTGGGTCTCTCATCTCCTACTGCAACGCGCACACACACACACACACACACACACACACACACACACAGGACTAATTATTCCTGTCACACACTCTCTCTGGTGATAAAGTGTTAAAGCCCTGCCCACTGCAGAAGCGAGACCGGACCTATAGGAAAGACCTTTGAAACAATTGGATTTGCCATTAGGAAAAACTTTACTTAGGATTGTAGCTGAAGTACTTCCCAACAGAGTGCTAATCTGCATTATACATCATTAAGCTCTTGGCGGCACTCTGTTGTTGGCTGGCCAGCTATAGGGAAATAGATTGCACTGGAAGCCTGGAAAAATGTTCGGTCCTGATCTAGTGGCAGATAGAGAGCAATAACCACAATCAAATCTCGTTTGATTTTGGGTGTGCAAGCTAAATGGTGGATAAGCATGGCACAGGGTACGCTTTCTGTTGTGTTAACGGGTCTGCTTACCCAAATTATAGGAAAATATACATATTTTAGTGGTGCAGTGCCTGTTCTGTTTTATTTGTAATGTAAACCCTGGCCACAAGATTCTAAGGGCCAGCTATAGCCAAACTGTACGGAACATTAAAAAAACGAAAAAGTGACTTTTTTTCCAAGCCTGGTTCAGAGATCTTCTGTGCCAAATTGCAGGAGGAGCAGATAAAAATCTAATTTGGACACAGTTCAAAATGTCGGAAAATCA
This sequence comes from Anarrhichthys ocellatus, assembly GCF_004355925.1. Classification (NCBI taxonomy): domain Eukaryota; kingdom Metazoa; phylum Chordata; class Actinopteri; order Perciformes; family Anarhichadidae; genus Anarrhichthys; species Anarrhichthys ocellatus. The sequence continues at coordinate 11,419 of NW_022280892.1, read as the reverse complement.
CTATAGACGCACATGGGCGTGGATGAATTGGTCTACACTGAAAAAATCCACGAAAAAAAAAGAATTTTGTCACTCAAGGTTCAAAAGTTACAGGCCAAAATGTAAAGTTCATTGTCATATCGCCAACTATAGCACGGTCACATGGATTCACGTCACCGCCACTAAGCTAAAGGTGGAATAGTGTTCGGCCTGATGACATTAAGTTGTCTCATTTAGACAGTTGTTAGCAACCTCCTTTTTCAAGACATGGAAATCTTCAACATTCACGACGCATTTTATGTCTATTACAAAACGTTGACATCCTATTTCAGGCATCTGACCAAAAAAAACAATCAAAAAGCCCTTTGACTTCGAGACAAGGAACCATTTCTGGGTTTTCGGACTCATTCCTGCAGCACAGTATACACCAAGTACGCATGAACGGTTCTCGAGGTATGCGGAGGACACAAACCCACAGACTCATTTTAACTATCACTACTATTGTTAATCTATTACTCTTACTCTTTTTATTTATTTCCATGTTAGGGGCCACAAGGGGCCAACATCCATTGTGAAAACAGTCTCTTTTTTCTTTGTCCCTCGAGTTTCCTTCTTTCATTGCATGCCATTCTTGCAACCAGCAGCTATGTCACAGACTATTGACACTGCTTATACATAAACACACACACACACACACGCCCACGCGCACACACACGCACACACACACACAGAAGCACTTTAAACCTGGCTCACTTCAAGTGTTTAAATGCACCAGCCAAGACTGAGCTATAACACAATCCTGACGAGCATGGAGGTCCTTCTAATGGATCAACACAGATCCAATTCAATGCTCCAGTGTGTGTATAGTTGCCTTAAATGTCCTTGAACCATGACTGCAATACTTGAATAGAGTGTGTGCTCTTCTCCTTGTGATGTATGCTTTAGTCTACACAGGCATGTACGTTGTAGCAGAGAAATGTTTGACTAATCTTTACCAGTACGGCCCCCTTTCCTCTTCCTCACCACCAACCCCCCCACCACCGCCACTACCATTATTCTTCCAAAGGAGGAAACACACACACACACACACACACACACACACACACATATACATACACAAACACAAAACATGGGAGCAAGCCAGCCGAAATAATACAATTTGACATCTGTGCCTGCACACACTGCTCGGGGGAGAGATTGGAGAGAGAGAAAGTGGAAAGAAGAAGGGTTAGATATGAAGGGGAAGATGATGGACAGCAGAAAGCATAGGGCAATTATATACTGTTTGTGTGTGCTTGTGCTTGTGTGCCAGTGTATATATTTCTATATGTGTGCAACAGCGAGGGAACGAGAGCAATGACAGTTGTGTTTGTTTAGCTCCTCTGTGATTAAAGCAGCCTGCTAGAAGCTATGTGCTTAGCTGTATGGCAGTCTGTCTGTTTTTCTTTATCGTGTGTTAGTGTGTGTAAACTCGTGCTTGTCTGCTTTTCAGAAATGTGGGTGTATTTGCTCTCCGCATGTGTCAGTCTGTCTTCAGTTTTGGAGTGTGTTTATGTGAACGTCTTCAATCTTATTTGCACGTCACGAGTCTCGGGGGTTTGATGCATGTGAGCGTAGCGGTCTGTCTGCATCTCCTCCCCAAATGTGGGTTTTTTTTAGCGTCTAATCTCCCACTCTCGCTTGCTTAAGTGAAATCATCCGTGGCTATCTGGTTGCACGTGGGACTGGAAAAACCTGTGTGTGCTCATTAAGGTTTCTCACAGTGCTGTTGCGAGGTTTGTTTAGTGTTCCCGTTTTGCCTGATGTGGAGTTTATTTCATTCGACAGCTGAAAGACATCCGTCTGTCTCTCTCCGTCACCTCAGTTGTCAAGTTCAACGAGCTTTATTAGCCCGATAAGATCATCCTCACAGCGCCAAAGTAAACTACACAATGCTGAGTCTGTCAAGGTTGATAAAAACAGGTGTGGAAAGCCAACCTCTGTTGCAACTATGACTGTAAATTATACTGAAGTATATGTCACAAATACTTCTACGGATACGTGCTTGTTTAACCTCTTCCACTCCTTGTGGACACCAGCGTCCTTGGCCGACTTTACTGTCTTTCAGAGGCTGTAGATGTCGGGAAGAAATGTAAATAACGCTCCAACGTGGCGAGGGAAAAATAAATATATTCCCTTGACCTCTCACCTCAAGGTATCTGAATAGAAATGTTTTCTATGGGCACCCACGAGTCTCCCCTTTAGAGATATGCCCACTTTACACTAATCCAATGCTCTTTTAGACAGTTTTGCACTCAGCAGAAATGTGCTATTTTCACCTATTCTAAAAATGGTGTATTTTAATATTTCTGCATACTAGGGTCCCAGATCAGGCTTGGAATTGCATGAATTGGGTTTGACTGGAATGCTGATACTCTTGTGGATCCAATGAGCCCAATTGTATTCATGTGTGATGATGCTAGTCCTAATAGGAATGAGGAGAGAAACTTGAGGGCACTGTATAAAATGACGTGTTGTGACCTCTAGGATAATCACAGCCTTATGAAACTTTACAACCCACAACTAGAGACCTATGGCATTCAGAGGATGTATGGCTTTCCAAGGTATATAGACAATACTTATTTTTATTTTCTTTATTTCTTCTTCATGCATGTGATATTTGAGTGGAAGAGTCATTGTTCTGCTCGACCTGATAAGCAAGAGGGGACGCATGAACTGCATCTCTTCACCGCTCACTTTTTGTGTGCTGTCTTCGAGTTACAGCAGGGAACTGGAAGAGGATAGAGAGCAACTGAAAGAGTAATGAGTGTGCCGTGCAGAGACAGAGAGAGAGAGCCACAGACAGAGAGAGAGTGACAGACATGCAGAATGACAAAAGCAGAGAACAAAAAAAGAGAAAGACCACCTGAGTGAAACTTTTAACAGGGTCAAGTATGAGGTTCTGTTGTAAAAACAGCTCAGGCTTATTCATATTTTAAACATGGCACTAACAGCACACACACACACACACACACACACACACACAGACACACACCTCTTGTAAGATCACAAGCCCACAACTCTTACCTCTAAGGACTGCTAGCAGCTCTTTAAAGGCCTGGTAAAAAAAAAAAAAAAAAGGTGGCGCAGCATGCCAAAACATGGCAGATGGGAGACATTTTCCTCTCGCAAACTGACAAAATCTCACATAACAAGAACTGATTTGGTGGCGTAAGGATTGATATAAGTGTGATGTACTCTCGAAACTCGGGGAGCAAAAAAAGAGTGCACTTCAACGTCAATGTCTTCAATGAGGGGTACTTAGCTAAAAATATCACTTCCACAGGAGCACTCGGTGATAAAAAATAAAAAGGTAGCACAAATCCCAGCAAATAGGCAGAATCGTGTTAGTATCTCATGTAACGGGGCAGCCCTAAATAAGCTATGACTAATTTGTCACCCGGTGTCATATTTGACTGTTTTTCTTCCCGAGCGACGCCGGCAAAACTTCTTCGAATACTTTATCAGTCATCCGTTTAAAGCAGCGTGCTCCAAACGCTGTAAATCTGCCCCGCTCCTCTAATCTTCAATTCATCACACATTTACTAATCACACTAAAAATAACAAACCTGGAATTACTTACTCTCTTCTTTCTGTACAACGAGAGCCGAGCCGAAATACAAGCCATCAAAAGGTTTATGACGCGCGTATAAATCACTAAAGACTAACAAACAACCCTGTTCACCTTGTTGTATTGTGAAATAAAAGTAAAAAAAATAGGACTTTATTCTAAAATCAAAGCTTCAAATTATTTGAAATGGACCCGCGGTAATGTAATGGCGCTTTCTGGGCAAAGTAAGGCTTGTGAAAACAGTTCTTAAATCTTCGCCGGGACAAACCTGGATAAATAAAGGTTAAACCAATAAAACAGAGCGAGCATTCTCCATTAAACCTCGTCTTTCCCCCCCAGCCGGCTGCCTTCCAGAGGCAAATGACATCCGAGCTGTTGCTGCAGATGAGGTAAGACGCTATTTGCCACAACGGGGCCCTCTTCTCTCTCAGCACCGCCGAAGAGAGCAACCGAGCGAGGCTGGAGGTGCCAATGAATTAGTTCACTGTTTTCACTCATTATACCCAACTGACTGCCTCACTTTTTCTCTGTCTTTATTTACACCCTTTTCTTCATCTCCGACTTCTCTGGCACCACACACACAGCCAACAAAGCCCCCGCTCATAATGAGGGCATGGCGGTGTCTGAGTGTGTGTTGTTCTTTGTGTACTTAGTGTGTGTGTGTGTGTGTGTTTGTGTGGAGGGAGGGGGATTATGGCAGCTCCAAAGCTGTGAATAGGGGCCAGGCTGGGCCTTGGCCCTGGCTGAATTAATTGCTCTAATTAGCTTCTTAATTGCATATATTAAACCAGTGGTTAGCAGGGCTGGAGCTGTGGTTGGGGCCTGGGTCTACAGCTGGAGACGGGGGTGGGCACAGGAGGACAAAAGGGTACACACACACACGTCCACGCATAGACACACACACACACACACACACACACCAACTCCACCTTCCCCCACCCACTTGAGGTAGTCTCAAGTGGAGAAACGAGACCAAGCGCTCCTCTCCATGATGAGGGTATTCAATTATCCAACCCCCCCTCCTTCGTCATCAATATATAATAAGCGTATGTAGCAGAGGCAGATTTGTGGTACTAATATGGACGATATGCCCCTCCCCCTCTGTCCCCATCCCCCAGAGGGAACAGTAAGGATTAATATTAGACCTACAGGGACTACTTGAAGCGGTCTTCATCTGAAACTCTTCACTGTATTACTTACTCAGCGCTCCACTCCGCTGTGACATTCAAGATGCCAAACCCTGCTGCTGATTTGCGAGCGTGGAGCCTCGCCCCGTCTGGCCCCGCAGCACGTCACACAGACTTACAGGGACCGTGACAACATCAGAACCATTAGTTCCGCCGCTCGTTCCACTTCCCAGCCCTTTTCTTGTTTTTTTCTTATTTGGCTCAAGCGTTTTTTTGCGCATTCTAAGCGATTATCAATACCATTGGCTCTCCGGAGCAACATGCATCAAATTAAGCTTTTTTGGCTTGAGTTGACCCTAGAGTATAAATAAGCCAGGCCGAGGACTAGAGAAAGAGATCCTCCAGCCAATAAAAGGTGGAGGGGGTGTGTGGGGAGGGGAAGAATTTGGGCTCTGACGGTGAGAGGCCGGGCGGGGGGGGAAGAAAAATTACAGAAAATGCCTTTTTGTATTTGTGAAATGCACCCAAAATATCTCACAACAATGACGATTAGTCAAGAACAAGTAAACAGCCAGTCCACTAATGATCCTCTCTTCAATAAACAAGTGGAGCACACAGCACACATCACACACACAGCACGCACGTGCACAAGCGCAGAGTGATAATGATGTTCTTTGTGGAGTTTTTGGGGTAATTAGGGCCCGCTTAAATGGTGGTTAAAAAGGATTTGCAGCCGATTGTTTGTCCTTGTGTCTTTGAGCCATGGGCCCTCTTGCTCCACTGAGTGTCAACACTGTCTTCTTCATCTGTCTCCTCACAGCAGCACACAGAAATCCTCTTTCATCAGCCGGTCCAAAGACGACCTCTTCCTCTGCTTCCCCTCTCTGCTTCTGCATGCTCAAATTATTCCAGCTCGTCCGTTTCCCTGTAATTTACTTTTCCTCCTCTCCCCTCTCCGTCTTCTTCTACTGAACAGCTGCCAGGTTCAATTCGAAATCTAAGAGCACCATAATCTCCCTCACACATGGCAAAGATCACGCCTTTAACTTATAGACAAACCCATGTAAAGCACCAGCAGTGTGCCTCTTGAAGGAATAGCTCAACATTGTTTGTTTCTTTCTAAAAGTTAGAGGAGCAGATAGACATAAATGTATTGTCTGTCAGGATGCTAGCTGTTTGCCCCTGTCACTATGCTAAGCTAGGCCAAACACAGCCTAACTCCAGCTATCTTCTCATCTCACTTTCAGGAAAAGTACAGATGCATCGCGTAAATAAGACAGCAAATGTTGCTGTATTTCGCACCGTTTCCACTCTTTATGCTAAGCTAGGCTAACTATGCCCTTACTCCTGCCATTTTTTACTTCCACTCTCAGACTAAAAGAAAATATATTATTCAACACATTCAAACACAAAGTTTGTCTGTGTGTATGGCTGCGCATCTGTCAGTGTGAATGTTTTCATTGTGTTGGTCAGAGGTCATGTTTGCGTGAACCTGGACACTAAATCAAAGCTATATTAGCGGGCTAATGTGTTCTCCTGATGGCAGAGGTCAGCAGAGAGGTGCGCTTGTTTTTTGAGCTCCCCCATGTCTGATTGCCCGGTAACACATCCTTCTGCAAAAGGTTGCTCAACAGAAGGCAGCAGCACAATGACGCCTTTGTCTGTCAAGCTGTGACGGGGAACGAGAAAAGTTTGTGTATCCGTCTGTGTGTGCGTGTGAGAGACAGACAGATAGTGTAGGGAGGTTAAATGGATCATACAATGTAAACCAGGCCCAATCCAATTAGGGAGGGATTCTTCTTGTCTGACCTTTAACAGAAGAGACGTATTCACACTCACTCACGCAATCAACCCCCACCAAACCAAAGTACACACACACACAAACTCGCACAAACTCCAGTCAGCCTTCCACAAAAAAACAGACGGACACACAAACATGGCGTCCGCACAAGCGCACGCCAGCACCCACGAACGCACCCTCTCCCGCCTGCCCGCACAAACGCACAGAGAGCCTCCGAACCGACATCACACGCACAGCCAATCTCACAGACAGTAGCGCCGCTCTGATTGCTGACCTAAATCGGCCAGGCGATCTGTCACTTTCTCTTACTCACACTCAACACGCATCTTCTTTTCTTCATCTTTTCCCTCCCCTTTCTTTTCTCCCTCTCTCAGAGTTTTTGTTCTACCCCCTTGCCCAAATATCCCTCGCTCTCTCCCAAAGTCAGTTTACATCAGCTCCCTAAAACCTTGTTTTTGTCATTTGTGTCCCACGACATCGGTGTCAACACACGGCACGTTGCAGGTTGACAGTGCTCTTGCAGCGGTGTGTGTGTGTGCTGTATTTAAGCACGTGTACATACTGTCATGCATATAATGAAGTTACATATGAAACAGCACAGTGCAGCTCGGGGCAATCTAATCATCGAAACCACTTGAGTTGACTATTGTGCTTTGAAATAGAGTAATCTTTTCTACTATCCACTTGCTCTCATCCATTGAGAGACGCAGATAAACTTCATCTCTAGAGGGGGAATTAGTCGGGTCCGTTGCACCACACCCCATGCCGGCCTATTCTACTCCATTTTCCACTTTTGCACTTTATTTTAAGGCAATTTTTCACACATGAGAGTTTAACTGAGGCAGTTCGCCCCGAGAATTCGATGTGTTTAGTGGGGTGTGAAAAATGTGTTGCCGGCTGGAGAGGCAGTCTCATGTCCACCTCGAAAAATAGTTGTCAGGGGGCGGCTTGGAGCGAACTCGAGGCGTGTCCCCCGAGGGCCACAACACATGTGAAAGCCTTAACGCGCTTGAAGTTGAAAAAAATGTGGAACACAATTTTACTTGTGTGTCACCACACGTGCAGTTAGACTCGTGGTGGTCAGAAGAGAAGGAAAAGGTAAAAAAAAACCGGGCCTTGTTCACACCTGAGGTGAGAGAAACACGTTTGTCAGGTGATCCGATTACAAGTGGACAGCTGTAAGTACAGGTGTGAATGCACCGGGACACTCTGAGATCAGATCACCCAGACCACATTCGTGGGTGGGCTGTGCCGAATATAATAATAATAAAACTTCATTTCTATAGTGCCTTTCAAAACCGCAGTTACTTAGCGCTTCACTAAAGATTTAAGAGAACATCATTCACAGAACATGCAACAAAAACAGGGGTTTTAAGAAGTGGTCAGACATAGAGGGATAAAACAAAGCATACAAACATTTTTGAAAAGATATTGTGCGTCCGTACAGGTGGGTTTTTAAAAGCTTTTCAAACTGGGGCTCTGACTCAGCTGATCTGACACTGAGGGGGAGTTTGTTCTACAGCATTGGAGCTATAATGTAAAAAAAAAAATGGTCCCCCTAAGCATCAAATTTAATTTTCTATGTGCGGGATTTCAGGTTTTTTCTCAATGATGAGCTTATTGAAAAAACAAAACGTGCACCATTAACAAGCAGCCGCCCTAATATGGGCTGGGAGGGTTTGTCACCTTACTTGACCGAGTCTCAATATTCTTTATGTGTAAACCATTTTATTACCCCAAATTACTGCGCTGTTATTCTGGAACAGCACCAAAGAAAGAAAAGAAATGCTGTACATGTTTCAGTATTACTTGGATTCATGACAGTCGACGCCAAACAGACACCTTTCAGCTGTGACCAGCATTATGAATGCAAAATAAGTTTAGTGAATTTTGTTGCGGGGTATTTTCGGCTAGTGCTGAAAAAAGTGTACGCTTCTTAATGGCTACCAAACCATTTAACACCATTAAAATTAATGAGAGAGAAGTTAGTATTATTTTATGTTTAATGAGATGTATGACCACTTTCCCAACGCGCATTCAAGTGTTTCTCTTTATCTTTGACAGAAGTAGAGATGGGATATATATGGTGCTACACAAGCGTTTAGTATTCAGTGGGATTATTCTGTATTAAACATCCCCTACCCTCGCTCTAAGCCCCTCACCGTGGTCATCTCGTTTCTACCTCCTTCGCCCTCCTCCCTGCAGCTTCCTCTCCTCTCCCCCGTGTCTCTGGTTGCTTTAGAGCCTGGCAGGGGGCTCAAATCTGAGGGCTTAAACTTGATCAAATATTCAGCAGATATAGATTCCTCACAGTCCCTGGATCCCCCCCCCAGCTGCTTTCCACCGCTACTTGAATCTCTCACTTTGACTGCTCACTGCAAAGTTGTGTGCCCGCTCAGTCGCAAACACATACACACACACACTCGCACGCAGACAGCCACGCACGTATGCACATGGGGAATCATAAGCTAACGCAGAGCGGCGGCAAGGTGCAGCTCATTTAGGCTGCAGTGCAGCATTTCTCTCCACTTCCTCTCCTCCATTGTCTCTTCTCTCTCCTCTATTTCACTCTCCGTTTCACTAATGTTCCCCATCTTTCTCTCCCTTCATCTGCCTCTCACTCTCGCTCCCGTCTCTCTGCCCTCCCTCCCTCTCCCCCATCTGGATTCTGTGTCATTTATTTCAGCTTAACCCTGATAAATAAACCAGTGAGTACCTCTGCATTATTGAACACTTCGACATTGCTGTATGCACGCGCTGCGCCGGCCCCGCGCTGTCCAACAATTAGACCACACACACACATACGCGCGCACACACACACACGTAGCCCCACCCTGTCCAAAGTTGCACACAGAGACCCTGATCAAAAGTTGCTATTAAAGACTCATAATAGACTCAAAATGGATATGAATATACACACACAGAATGAGACAGAAGGGGCAAAGAGACGGATGGATGGACAAGAAAGACAAACAGAGAGACAGAGAGTCAAAGAAGAGGAAAACAATACCAAGTCAAAGAGAGAGAAAATGACTTAGCAGAAACAACCCCATTGTATACAGACACACACACACACACACACACACATGCACTAATGCACCAATAACTTTCCCCCAAAAAACTCTTACATTTACCCAAAGACCTACACATGCAAACTTGCACAAACACACAAACTTATTTTTCTAGGTGCGCAGGCCCCAGTCAGCTCTTCTATTATTCATATTAGCGGGAGGGCTTGTTTATCTTCTGCTATTGTGTGACGGCAAGCACCGGGCTCTCCGCAAAGCCCCAGGGGCCCTGCTCCCTAAACACACCGCAGGGAGTCATTCATGTGTGCACACAAACACAGAGAAAATACCTTCGTGTCCACCCTACATATGTGCACACGCTGGCCGCGTGGTCGCACAAAAAACAAACGCACCATTTCAAACCGCTATCCATGCACACACACGCGCACTCACGCACACACACACACACGCTGCCATCTGCCTGACAACAACACTGCAGTCCCACAGCGACTGACCCGTTCACTGCAACCAATCTTTGTGTGTGTGTGTGTGTGTGCTATTTTCAGACTATTTTTGTGTTTACAACCACAAGCCTGCTTGTACACCAATGTGTGTGTGACTGCATATATTTATGAGAAACCCTCTGTGTACGGCGATGTGAGAATGCATATGTTAGTGTGAGCACCAAGGAAGATAAGTGACATGTGTGTGTGTGTGTGTGTGCGCGCGTGTGTGTGCGTGTGAAAGAGAGAGAGAAAGGTCACTCCCATATGAGGTCATATGTATGTTGACTGTGAGCGTGCAATCATTCACTGCCGGTGTGCCCGTTGGTGTGTGTTCAAACATATATGAGCACGTGTGTCCCCTTGACAGCCGCCGTGATTGAAAGTGGCCGTGTTGTTTCAGTGTCACCCTGCAGATGAGAAGCCGGGTCTGTGCGTGGCAACTGACACTCGCTTCCCATTCCCATCAGCCGAGCACACACACACACACACACACACAACGAGAGACCTGTCCCTGTCTTCTTTTATCTGTCTTTCTCTCCCCCACCCACCCCCCTTTTTTTCTCCCTGCACATACATGTTCTAGCGTCCTCCCAGTCTCTCCTCCTTGTTCTGACTCGGCCTCTCTACATCTTTCCAGCCTTCACTTCCATCACTCGGTTTCCAAATGAAAAGGCATTGCTTTGACTGCTAGCCAGGTCCATTACTTGTAATGTTAATGTTTTAGCCTAATTCTAGTGCGCAATGTTTGCCACTTTGGACCATAGCGTAATTTAACAACACTACAATCACCACTACGAGTATCATCGGGTTTTATAGGGATTGCATTTTGTTCCATAAAAACAGGTCACAGTGAGGCCTCTGGATTATCTGGAGTAACAAGGACATTGTTTGTGTAGATTTCCTTAATATCGCAAATAAATATCACAGGGAAATATCTCTAAGCTCGAGAAAATTAAACTAAAAATATCTGCATGACTTTATCTTATTTTTTATTATTCTATTTCTTCAAATTCAATATCTGCTCTGCTATTTTATTGTACTGTATATATTGTGCATTTCCATACATAATATTTTATATTTTATTTTACTCTGTAAATTGCTGCTGCTACAAACTAATTTCCCCCTGGGGATGAATAAAGTTTATATCTATCCATCTATCTATCTAAAGGTGTGAGTGATGGGGGAACTGACCCTTTACAAATCTGCTGATCCTGGACCAGTTTCAACAACAACTCCTCTATTCTCCCCATGTGTAGCTGTCCTTTAAGTTGCAGATCAGCTGCATGGAGACGCAGTTCTAAATAAGAAAACACGTCATCAAGACCACACTCTGATTGTGAATGTGTGTGTGTGTGTGTGTGTGTGTGTGTGTGTGTGTGTGTGTGTGT
>NW_022280891.1:7267-16120 GCF_004355925.1 Anarrhichthys ocellatus | reverse complement strand
GGCTGACTCAGGTTTATAGTTAGGGCTGGATCAGGTTTATAGTTAGGACTGGATCAGGTTTATAGTTAGGGCTGGCTCAGGTTTATAGTTAGGGCTGGATCAGGTTAATAGTTAGGGCTGGATCAGGTTTATAGTTAGGGCTGGTTCAGGTTTGCCTTGGTCCAGCCCCTAGATATTCTGCTATAGGCCAAGACTACTATTACTATTACTAATCTATTACTTATTTTATTATCATTCTCATAACATAAATCTGTTATGTTGTTCATTCTGTACACATGACATCTATCACACTTCATCTTGATAGAGGATCCTCCTCTGTTGCTCTCTATGGTTTCTTTCTCTCTTCTCTCTGTTAAAGGTTCTTTTGGGAGTTTTTCCTGTTCCGATGTTCTGGTGAAAGGACACGATGTCGTATGTGGACAGATTGCAAAGGACTTTGAGGCTAATTTGTGATTTGTTATTTTGGGCTGTACAAAATAAATAGAATTTAATTCAATTAATTGATTATTGATTACCTGGTTGTGATTATGGATTCATTGATTATTGATTACCTGGTTGTGAAGCTGCTGAGCTGCTCTGACTTCCAGCTGCTGAAAAACAAACACGTTTAAAAGATTGATTATACAAGCTTCTTCATCAACCAGTGAACATTGGAGTTAATAATCATTCATCATTTATTTATAACTGAACACATTGATGAATAGTTTCATTTCAACATTTGAACGAGTGTCATGTGACCTGATGATGATGGTGATGATGTTTTATGATGATTCATGAACAGGAAGTAAAAGTTACCTGCTGAGTCCACCGAAGAATCACTTCCATGACCTGAAACAAAGAGAGATATGTAATAAACATTTCAATACAAATATAAACTAGTCTGTAGTTTGATGAACCTTCTTCTTCTTGTTTACCTGCAGAACTTCCTGCTGTTCCATCATTTCTTCCTCCCCCCGCTGAAAATAAACCTTCATCTGCTTATGAATTCACTGATTACAGCACATTTACATATAAATACATATAAAATATAAAACTAGTATTCTATTAATGTTTGATCATTAAACAGAAAGATAGAAATAGTCTTCTTCTAAAAACTATAACTAAGAACAAATATATATGTCTTCTGTATGTAAAGGTATGAAATCTGTTTTTAATGATCATCATAATAATTCTTGGGTTATAATTTATTCATCACATATTGATTCTTCCTGTCACAACTCCTGCAGGGAAAACACCCTCTGACCTAATTGATAACTATTGATTATAGATTATAGATTATAGTTATATTAATATTACTATTCACACTATTGGCTCAAATGCTTTGTCAGCTTTTAGAGGGATGAACAATCATAGCTGATAAATTACGAGCCAGAACTCTGTTGCTGGTTTATCAGAATCTGAGGATCCAGTTTGAAGTTGATCTCAATGTTACACACAGTAATAAAGTATAAAGTATAAACTCTCATCATCTATCAATCAGTTCCAACAGCTGACATCAACAAACGTTCCCCCATAAACTGATAATAACTGTCATGACCAAATATAAATATCAACACAAGTATTTGAATCAGAAGGTTTTACCTGTTTGTATATAGTAATACATATTACACATACATATATATGACCAGTGATTCAAAATATTCATTTAACATTTGTTCACAATTCCTTTGTTTAAAACATTCTTCCTTCACATTAACTCAAATATATAATATATACAATATAACTGTTGATGGGATCACGGACACCACGGACACCACAGACACCACTGACATCACTGACACCACTGACACCACGCCCATTTTGATGATCTGGACCTGCCGGACCCATTTTATGACTCCAGTCCAGTTGAAGTTCAACGTCACAGTTTACCCTGCAGTTCTCGTCACGTTCAGCAGGAAGCCTGAGACCTGCAGCATCAACCTAAGAACTGCAGCATCAACCTGAGACCTGCAGCATCAACCTAAGACCTGCAGCATCAACCTAAGACCTGCAGCATCAACCTGAGACCTGCAGCACCAACCTGAGACCTGCAGCACCGACCTAAGGCCTGCAGCATCGACCTGAGACCTGCAGCATCGACCTAAGACCTGCAGCATCAACCTGAGAGAGACCTGCAGCATCAACCTGAGACCTGCAGCATCGACCTAAGACCTGCAGCATCAACCTGAGACCTGGAGCATCAACCTGAGACCTGCAGCATCGACCTGAGACCTGCAGCATCGACCTGAGACCTGCAGCATCAACCTGAGACCTGCAGCATCAACCTGAGACCTGCAGTATCGACCTAAGACCTGCAGTATCGACCTGAGACCTGCAGCATCGACCTGAGACCTGCAGCATCGACCTAAGACCTGCAGCATTAACCTGAGACCTGCAGTATCGACCTAAGACCTGCAGTATCGACCTGAGACCTGCAGCATCGACCTAAGACATGCAGCATCCACCTAAGACCTGCAGCATCGACCTGAGACCCGCTGGAGAGACTTCAGGATGCGGATCAGACCGAGTCAAGTTAATCCTGGTCTGAATACCACCCAGTTAATCTGCATGAAACCTGATCAGGGTCGGCTCACCTGAACCTCCGGATGCCGCCGCGACAGTGGTGGTTTGCCGCACGGCAACAACTCCTGCTGGAGGACAAAGAAGAAGAAGAAGAAGAAGAAGAAGAAGAAGAAGAAGAGGAGGAGGAGGAGGAGGAGGAGAGTATCAGATGTTCAAGATGAATAAAACTTTTGTTTCCATTAGATGAAGGAGGTTTATTAAAAACAGACTCCAGGGTTTATGGGGTCCAGAAGGATCCAGAAGGATCCGTGTCATTAAATGGAACAAAGACTCTGAACAAGAAGGGAATGAAGTGAAATTAATCATATTTGATGATGAGATCTTTAATAAGATATTTACATTTATAAAGAAACCTCATTCATTTAAATGATGTGTTTATTTAAACACAACATTTAATACCAATATTATTTATTTAAATGTGGTGTTTATGCAGCTTTATGGGTCTCACCCTCAATCCTATCCTGACTCTTGGAGTCATCATCATCTGGAAAGGAAACAAACATCCAACATTTATTTCTCTAATTTAAGATATTTTAACATTTTACATATTTGAACCATCAGAAACCTTTATGGTTATTTCTTCTGTTGATCTGTCTCATGATCACAAAGTCATCTTGTTTTTGTCTCTTTATTTATTCCACACACATTATATTATAATTCATATTTAATATATCCTCATGGAACTCATTCTGATTTATCGATCGTTACATTTTGTTGTGTCGGCGTTTGTTCAAACATTGTTTTATGTCACAATGAAGCAATACAAAGAAAATGAGTTTTGACCTATAAATTACATAAATTGAAATCCAAATAATTTCCTCTTGCTTTAACACTCATTTAAATAACTTCAGCTCTGTAAGCAATGGTTTACAGTTTGAGTTTTCAGATTATCGCTACCAGTCAACCAATTGATCGATCGATCACTCAGTAAGAATTGATTTTAAACAAATTTTATTGAATCAGTTTTATTTTTAAATAGTACAGATTTACTGTAACAGTTTATATGAAATGTAAGGAAGCTGTCTTTTCAAAATAATACGACGTTTCTCTCTCTTACTCAAACAGTTTATATTAACACACACACACACACACATGCATACACACAGACACAGACACACACGCACACACATACACACACACACACACAAACACACACACACACACACACACACACACACATTCCTACCCTCCTCCTCTTCGGACAGCTCCCCCTCCTCCATGGCCTCCACCTCCACCTCCACGTCCTCGTGCTCCTTCTCTGGAGAACACAACAGAACTCTGTTGAATCTCCACAAAGTCAAGAAATGAGATCAGATGAGCTGTGAAGTGAAGGAGGTACTTTTACCCTCAACAGGAGCTGTAGAAACAGTCGACGCCAGAAAGACGACCATGGACACGATCAACAGGTTCCTGTCATGACATGAAGTCAATGGTGGTCAGTCAACAAACACGAATAATCAGTTAGAGTCAATGGCAAATATGACTAATCAATAGTGAACACAGTTTACCAGCCGTCAGTAATCAATACATTTCGGAACCAGCTAAAAGCCATGCTGAAGTATGTAATACAGTACTTAAATAGTACTTCAGTACTGCAGAGTATTACAGTACAGAGTATTATAGTACTTTAGTATTATTAAAGTAGTGCAGAGTAGGAGAGTACTTGATTATTACTACAGTAGTGCAGAGTATTACTGTATTGATAATACTACAGTGGGACAGAGTATTTGAGTACTTAAGTATTAATAATGTAGTGCAGAGTATTACAATACTGATAATGCCACAATAGTGCAGATTATTATAGTACTTTACTATTACTACAGTTGTGCAGAATATTACTGTACTGCTAATACTACAGTAGTGCAGAGTATTATAGTACTTTAGTATTGCTAGAGTAGTGCACAATATTACAATACTGATAATACAAGATTCTGAGGCAAATTTGTGATATGTGATTTTAGGCTATACAAAATATGAATCATTTGAATAATATTACAGTAGTGCAGAGTGTTACTGTGCTGGTAATACTAGTGCAAAGTATTACAGTACTTTAGTATTATTACAGTAGTGCAGAGTATTATAGTACTTAAGTATTACTACACTGTTAAATAAGGTTTCTGACACTAAAGTTTCAAATCCAAGAAGACATACACATTATGTAAAACACAGTATACCCGAGTGGTAGTGCATTGATAGTAGTATAGGCAGTATCATTAGTAGTACAGAGTATTACTCACGTTGGCAGCATGCTGATGTTTGAGTTTTTCTGTTGAACTTAAGAGATGCAGCAGAAACCTGCAGCTCCTCCTTCAAACACTCATATTTATACACTCAGACTGGGGAGGGGCTGCTTATACTACTTCTTAAAATAATACAAACTCTACTGCAAGCAATACTGCAACATACTACTACTACTGCTACTGTATCTACCGCTAGCCCTTGAAGAGAAACAAAACCTATTTTTAACTGCAACTTCTATTCTGTGACTGATTGCAGCAAATATCCAGAGCAGTATATCCCAGCATGCTGTGGGGGAGGGGCAGGGTTCACCTGGACCGGTCACCTGACCCCATCCTGTTCATTTGAATGAAATGAACTTTGACCTGTGACATCACACGGCATCTTTAAAGTTCATTGATGTTTCTGAATTATGGCTTCATTTGTGTTATGTCCCCCAGCGGTCAATGTTTCAGGTGCTGTTTGTGATGATTGTGACAGTTTTAAAACTATTTTCAATCATCATCATATTCATGATTTAACCCATCCTAAGCATTGGGAGCATTGTGCTGCTGTAAATCATCAGTTTCCTACTCAAGGACACTTTCACATACAGATAGATGGAGTAGGATCGAACAGGCAAGCTTGTTAAAGGACGTGCCAACAAGAGGTTTTTTTAAGTCTGCATATGAAAAATGTATTTCATACATCTATTTAGTGAGAGACTCAGCACGCCTCAGTGTTCTACTGAACCACTCAGAAGGTCTTTCGTTCCATCAGCAGTCTGATTTTTTAATGACCACCTTTAGAGGTTTTTATCTTTCTGATGTCAATCATGTTTTATATGGCATTGTCTGGTGTTCTGTATCCTTTGTAATGTGTTTCTGTCTGTTGTGTACTGTGGACTGTGTCGTCTGTATGAGTTTTTGGGTGGCAAATGAGTTTCCCCACTGGGGATTGATAAAGTTTTCTAATCTAATCATAATCTAATCAAGGTCTCCCGGTGCCCACCTCCAAGTCCCCTGCGACCAGAAGGTTCAGAAGGTAACACTGTCATCCTCACGCTGGTAGACTGATGTTCATTTCATCGTGTCATGTTTTCCATGTCATCTGGGTCAAATATGCCAATAAGACCTCGCCCTGTTCCGCTCCTGGACTCTCACCTGTTTTTATTGTTACCAGCCACCAATGTTTCCTGACCTGGAGGTCGTGGTGAGCGTCATCTCATGTCATGTCCTGTTTCCTAAGTTATGTTTTTCTTATTTTATCATTTGTCAGTATTTCCTGTTTTATTTTGTGTTACTGACCTCTCCTCTCGTTAAAGGTTATTTCACTTCCTGTCTTTGTGATGGTCTGCCCCACCCCTGATTGGATCCAGCTGTTTCTAATCAGTGTATTTAAACCCTGTGTCTCTGGGTCTCTGTGTCCATATCTTTGAAGCAGAGCTGTAAGTACTTGCATATCTTTGAAGCAGAGCTGTAAGTACTTGCATATCTTTTCAGTAGAGCTGTAAGTACTTGCATATCTTTTCAGTAGAGCTGTAAGTACTTTCGTATCTTTGAAGCAGAGCTGTAAGTACTTTCATATCTTTGAAGCAGAGCTGTAAGTACTTTCATATCTTTTCAGTAGAGCTGTACGGAATAGTTTGAAGCTTCATAATGAAGGTGATAGATTGAAATATGTCAACATGTTTGTAAAGTCCAAAAGTAAACATTCATGAAAATAGAGATTATTTTTAAAATTCATTTTTTTATCTAACGAAGTATTTTGATCTATCCATGTTTTCACTGAGATGAAAAAAAACTGCTCATTTAATTGGATCTGATCATAAAAATTTGCTTTTTGTAAAAATAATCTAGACTAGAAGAATAAATCCAGCAGATCGGTTCAAGCTTTTTACTTCAGTTTCAGCTCAGTGAACCTTCAAGTGTGTGTGTGTGGTCGAGCTTAGAGGACGTATAGAAAGGAAACTTTATTAAAGTGATACCGAGCTGCAGAGAAAAAGTTGCCAACATTCCTCTAAACTGCATCCATAACGACCCCCCCCCCCCCCCCAAACCACCGTCTCTCCTGAACCTGCCTCAGTAACTTGTGTGTGTGTGTGTGAGTGTGTCCCAGATAATCAGCACACTTCTTGTATTTAGAACATCCTGGTTACTGTACTATGACCAGTATTACAGTAATTGTATTTCTTTCTTTCAATCTTTTTATTTTCAGTTTACACAGGTTACATGCAACATGCCACTCACAAACAGAACAGCACACAACATACCTGCCAACCACACAAACGACCAATCCCGGACACAGAAAAAAACCAAACATAGATCATCATCCTCCTCCTACAAGATACCAATGAACATTGTGAACCTAGCTCCCTGGGCGACCCCGGAACCCGAAGTTACAAAGAACCTCCCTCCTACACACATCCACTTTTCGGCCCACACATTTTATATGCCAAATATTGTCCTCCACATGAATTACATACAACATGGCGGCCGACCATACAGACAGTCGCACACAGTGACAAACTAAATATTGTGGACTTTCTTCCTTCACTGAGTCACTTGGATCCCACGGTTGCAAAACCTCTTAGTATGATTTTAGCATATTCCTCTCCAATAAAATCCATAACAGGGTTCCAAACAGAGAAGAACCCATTTGTCTCCTTGGAGAACATGTGAGCCTTTCCAGTGTGATTAATTGTAGAACATTATAGGGCCAACTTGAAACAGATGGTTTTGCATCATCTAGCGAGTGCTGTAAGATTGATAACCGTGCACAGTACCATAGAAGACTGAGGGTTCTTTTATATCTGTTTAATACAGGTGAGGCAGCGTCTAGGCCTAGAATGCATTGTAGAGCATTGAGCTCAATGGGACACTGTGTTAT
Source organism: Anarrhichthys ocellatus (assembly GCF_004355925.1). Taxonomy (NCBI): domain Eukaryota; kingdom Metazoa; phylum Chordata; class Actinopteri; order Perciformes; family Anarhichadidae; genus Anarrhichthys; species Anarrhichthys ocellatus. Next base: position 8,452 of record NW_022280891.1, on the reverse strand, counting down.
GGAGGATACTTGGTTACCAATTTCAACCCAAAATTTATGACTTACCGAGCAGAACCATATTAAGTGCACGTAGGTGCCTACATGCTGCTTGCACCTTACTCATACTCCGGAGCAGGCGTTGTCATATTTGCTCCTGCAGTATGGGGTAGCTTGTAATTTATGTATGATCTTAAACTGAGTTTCTTGGGATTTGTAATTACTACATATTCTTTTGCTATTAACACGATTGCTTTCCATTGGTGATCAGTGATTGCAATTTTAAGATCTCGTTCCCATGATTGCCTGCAGCTGTGAGTACTTATATTGCTTAAAGGGAACAGTTTATGGTAAATGTAGCTTATTTTTTTATTCTTCAGCTGACAGACCTGGTGAATTGTATTTCTTAATGATCATCATAATCACAATATTATCCTGATGATCATTAAATATATAATTAATTGGTACTAAAACATACTGACATGACTACCTTACATTTTGTAAAGACACAGTCGAACAGAATTAAATGAGGTTATCATGAATCGCAAGACTCTTTTAATAAAGGATCAATAAGAAGCCACATTGTGTATGTCTGTTATTTCTTACATGATAATTATCTTTCACTTCTCGACCTAAAACGATATTTAATACGATCAACTTAATGTGAGAGTTTGAGTTTTTTTTTAGTTTTTTTTTTTTTTATGAAATCATATATAGCATAGTTTTATTTCTTTCAGTCGTCCTGCGTGAGACTGAGCAGATTTTAAAATGACATGTTACAAAACCCACCAAGCTTCTAAAACCCACTGACCTTCTCTGCTTTTATTTTGAAGTGAGTTTCCTGTTGTCTGTGGGAATCAGGGCAGAACATGAGTCTGCAGCAGGACATCCTGAAACCAGAACCCAGCTGGAGTTGAGCTGGACTCTGGGATCAGGTCCAGAGAAGGAATTAAAGGCACTTTGAGGTATATTCTGGTCCAGCTCGGTTCTGAATGACTGCAGCTCACCGGGACCTTTTGATCCTGACGTCCGACTGAAACCAAGAGCTGTGGGACAGACGAGTAACATGAACCCTGAGACTCTGGATCAGAAACTAAAAGGTCTGCACACGTGAAGAAAATACAAATAAACATTTAAAACATCTTGAAATCACGAGTTAGATGAGGTCTGACCTGTGGATAGAGATGGACATGAGTATTAATCAAAATA
>NW_022280891.1:0-6867 GCF_004355925.1 Anarrhichthys ocellatus | reverse complement strand
AGGTCACAAAAGACCCCAGAACAACATCCAAAGAACTGCAGGCCTCATTTGCCTCAATTAAGGTCAGTGTTCATGACTCCACCATAAGAAAGAGACTGGGCAAAAATGGCCTGCATGGCAGAGTTCCAAGACGAAAGCCACTGCTGAGCAAAAAGAACAGAAAGGCTCGTCTCAGTTTTGCCAGAAAACATCTTGATGATCCCCAAGACTTTTGGGAAAATACTCTGTGGACTGACGAGACAAAAGTTGAACTTTTTGGAAGGTGTATGTCCCATTACATCTGGCGTAAAAGAAACACGGCATTTCAGAAAAGGAACATCATACCAACAGTAAAATATGGTGGTGGTACTGTGATGGTCTGGGGCTGTTCTGCTGCTTCAGGACCTGGAAGACTTGCTGTGGTAAATGGAACCATGAATTCCGCTGTCTACCAAAAAATCCTGAAGGAGAATGTCCGGCCATCTGTTCGTGACCTCAAGCTAAAGCGCACTTGGGTTCTGCAGCAGGACAATGATCCAAAACACACCAGCAAGTCCACCTCTGAATGGCTTAAGAAAAACAAAATGAAGACTTTGGAGTGGCCTAGTCAAAGTCCCGACCTGAATCCGATTGAGATGCTGTGGCATGACCTTAAAAAGGCGGTTCATGCTCGAAAACCCTCCAATGTGGCTGAATTACAACAATTCTGCAAAGATGAGTGGGCCAAAATTCCTCTACAGCGCTGTAAAAGACTCATTGACAGTTATTGCAAACGCTTGATTGCAGTTGTTGCTGCTAAGGGTGGCCCAACCAGTTATTAGGTTTAGGGGGCAATCACTTTTTCACACAGGGCCATGTAGGTTTGGACTTTTTTTTTCCCCCTTAATAATAAAAACCATTTAAAAACTGAATTTTGTGTTTACTTGTGTTATCTTTGTCTAATATTTAAATTTGTTTGATGATCTGAAACATTTAAGTGTGACAAACATGCAAAAAAATAAGAAATCAGGAAGGGGGCAAACACTTTTTCACACAACTGTATGTATATATACATGATCAATAGACGTGCTGCCACTACAAGAAACTTAACATTTAGATGAGAGGTTAAAGGTCAACAGAAGGTCAGATTTAGGAGCTCAGACGCTGATCTGACTGACATTGTTTCAAAAAAGGATTTACAAAAGTGAGGCATCACTTAACCCAGGAAGTGGCAGGAGTACTCTGATATAGTTTACTTCAGTAAAAGTTCATTCCACATTTTAATTCATAAGCATCAAAATATACTGAGTACTAAAAGTAATCATGATGCAGAATGTTTTATTATATTATTGTTATAATTATGGATTCATTAATGTGTTCATCACTTTAAGGGCTGGTAGATGTGCACATCATTTTTTAGGAAGTTTCTGACTCTTTACAATTTCGTTTTGGTTGTCGCTGCTTTGACTTCAGAAGAATAAGAACTTCTTTCTCCTCTGCTCAGGTGTGTGTCTCATGTGAAAAAGGCTTATTTTACGCAAAGCCTTTGTCTTTGTTTCTTATTCCTTGATGTGTGAATGAGAGTCAGTTAACCTCTGATGACCTGAGGTCAGATTTCATTCATCGTCTGAGAGAAACTTCATCTGCTACATCTCAGGAGTCGCTCTTCCACACCAGCGACTGTGGCAGCAGGTAACCTGACTCCTCCTCCCCCTCCAGCACACCTGTTTGATTGTTTATGAGCTGCAGTTTTGTGAAAAATGTTGTAGTGTTGTTAAAAATCAGTGGTGGGCCGTCAGGGCCAGCAAAGCCTTCTCTGCTGGCCTCGACAGAATCACAAAGTTAAAGCTATTTTGTAATTTAATTATTTTTCTTAAATACACTACATGTATTGTAAATATTTTTTCCATTAGCTTATCTCATTGCACAGCTACTGTCTTCATCAGTTGCTCTGCTTTCAGCAAAACTTGTTTTAAGTAGAGCTTTTATCCAATCAGATTTCACCCCTATTCTGTCTCCAAGTAAAAAAATCTGCCTGGAGGCCTTCAGAATTACAAGTGAATTAATTTGCAGTTTAAGTGAATGGGGATCAACCAATCGCATTTTAGCTTGACATGTTAGACGTGTTGGACGTACATGCCAGAGCTTCTAGCTGGCCTACAAGTACGTCAGCATTAATGTGTGGTGTGATTGGTCAGTGGGCTAGCTTGACTGTTGTGAAACTAGCTAGCAGAACCTTCTAGTAGTAAGAGTTAAAGTTTAAAGATCTGCAAAAGTCAAAGTCCGCTTTATTGTCAATTTCTCAATATATACCGAACATACAGAGGAGTTGAAAAAACGTTTCTCTCCAGTCCAACATATAAAGTGAATACAGGTATTAATAGTTCATAGAGTAAGCAAGTCGGTAGTTAAAGGAGGGATGTGGTGAACTGTTTGTCGTCGTCGTTGTGTGTGGTGATAGGCAAGTTCAAAGTTTGCTTTATTGTCAATTCCACAATGTACTGAACATACAGGGGAGTTGAAAAGACGTTTCTCTCTAGTCCAACATATAAACATATAAAGTGAATACAGTGCAATAGATTAAAAAAACCATTTAGACAATATATATATATAATAAGAGAAAAAAACACAAAAACTATCAATCTGTATTTAGCAGCAGTTGGACATGGGGAGTCTTAAAAAAGAGGAGGGAGAGAGTTCAGAGAGTTCAGCTTCCCAACAGCCTGGTGGACGAAGCTGTTTGAGAGTCTGGTGGTGCGAAGTTGTTAGCTTGGCCTGTTACCTTTCGGGAACATAAGCACTACAGTTCATGCCTTGGTTGGGTGAGCTGAGTTGTAGTTGGGTTGCCTCTCTGCGCTCTGCGTCTGCGGACGATTTAGTTGGCTAGTGAGCGTTTTTCAGAGGAACCTTTTGGATACTATGGATTAGCGCTTATGGTACTTCGGTTCTGTGCTTTTTGGTCTTCGGGAATTATGGCAATTCCAGTCCTTCACCACTTGCTGCCCTCCTATGACAACTTGCTTCCCAATCATGTGCTGTTCCATATCACTGTAATCCCCCTGGCCTTCCTTCCTTCTCTGCTCTCACTCTTAGATGCTTCTCCACATGTTGGAGTTGCAGAGTGGAGATTGATTGGTGGGCTGGGGAGATGCACTCACAACCGGTAGTATGAAATCTGTAAATTTGAGATTAGTTTGTCGGTATTCCTGGTGGGAACACCGTTTTCATGGAGGGGGGTGTGACGACCCCTCCCTTCCACTATGGGTCTGTGTCCTGGTTGCTGTCTATTCTGTGTTGCAGGATGTTAATTCGCCGCTGATGAGCCACACCTGAGACTGCTGGAAGTGGCAGCTATAAAGAGGCACCATCTGACCATGGCTGTGCCCCTTCTCTCTGACTCTCCTGGGCTGACACGGCTGCTGCTGCTGCAATATGGCACCGGTTCCTATATGACCGGTATCTACCGGACCGAAACGCAACGCAGATTTCAGTGCTTCCTTTCGGTGCCTGAGCCGATTGAAATACTTTTTTTACACTACTCTGATGATGCCGTCCTGGCAGCCTCGGTCCTCCGTTCCTCACTCATATTATTATTACAACCGGACAAGCCGTACGCGCTTAGAAACAAACCCCTCCATCATTCTAGCGAAGCTTCGGCCATGATTTATTAAAAAAAAAAAAACGAGAACGAGACCTGTGCTGGTGCTGGCGCTGGCGCTCATAAGCATAACATCCACAGGCACGCGAAGCCTTCTTCTTCTTTGAGGTGTAGTGGCGGTTGGCAAACGATGAATTGGCGCATTAGCGCCACCAACTGGTAAAATAAAATAAGTCAGTATTTTGCCAGTATTTTGCGTATTTTGCCAGAGAAGGCAAATATGCTCATATTTCTGCAAAATAATTGCTGAAGTTTGAAGCTGTAGTGTGTGTGTGTGTGTGTGTGTGTGTGTGTGTGTGTGTGTGTGTGTGTGTGTGTGTGTTTTGTATTTATAGCATACTTTAAACACTTACTTTTTTCTTCAAATTGAACAATATATTATCGGTTTAGGCACCGGTATCGTTTTAAAAGTATCGTTTTAGCACTGGTATCGGAAAAAACCCAAACGATACCCATCCCTAGTTATGAAACATGATGCAGTGTTATGAACTGTGTTTATGAAACATTATGCAGTTATGAACTGTGTTTATTAAATATGATACAGTGTTATGAACTGACTGTTTATGAAACATGATGCAGTGTTATGAACTGTGCTTATTAAACATGATGCAGTGTTATGAACTGTGCTTATTAAACATGATGCAGTTATGAACTGTTTATTAAATATGATACTGTTATGAACTGTTTATTAAACGTGATGCAGTGTTATGAACTGACTGTTTATTAAACATGATAGTTATGAACTGTTTAATAAACATGATGCAGTGTTATGAACTGACTGTTTATTAAACATGATAGTGTTATGAACTGTTTATTAAATATGATGCAGTGTTATGAACTGACTGTTTATTAAACATGATAGTGTTATGAACTGACTGTTTATTAAATATGATACAGTGTTATGAACTGTGTTTAAAGTGTATGATTAAAGATCAATAACATACTCCGTATATGATGACAGGTCAATAATTATGATTGTTTCACTACAGTAAAGATACAGGGACTCTGGGTTTTGACAGTTCAAACTTTATTAGCAGTTCCTCTGTGTGAACACAGACCCACAGATCTCACAAGTTTCTGCATTAGACTGAAGGCAGACAGACGGGCAGAGAGAGAGACAGACAGATTCAAGGACGAGCACACAGAGACCTAGACAGTCGATTGGTGGGAGACAGATTTTTCAAACCAAAGCCAGAGTTACAAGTAAAATGGAGACAACCAATCAGGAACGAGCTGAGGAGCAAAAACAAACTGGAAGCTGAAGGTTGAAGTTTAGTTGCATTTCAGCATTTTATTGCTGCTCTTGTTGTCATAGCAACTGTATTCCACTGTGGGCTTGACTCTGATTTGGAGAAACACAAAAACATTTATGATTATATTTATTGATCTTTATTAAAAAAAAACACAGCACAACTGAATAATGTCAGCAGTGTTCTTCTTTCCCATTTTAAGTATAAAGTTATGCATTTAATGTGAAACCCAGCAGTTAGTGTCAACTTATAGTTACAAAACAGACTGCTGGTCATTTGATGACAACCACCTGAATGTGTTGTTAGAGGTGAATCAGTGATGGTATAGTGAGTGATGGTACCTGCAGTTGGTGAGCTTACACAGTTCAGAGTGTCTAAGTCGCTGTAAAAAGAAGAACAATAAAACAATGACTCAAATGTACGATCATGGTTTCTTTATGGTCTTCTCAATAAGACAGCATGCCACAGACAAAGTCTCTCACTGCTGGTTTAAGAGGTCACTGAACACTAGACTGAAATACTCTGATGCTCTAATTGTTTCTCAAAGCTGCATCTGAACTGTGATTGGCTGTGAGATGGTGTGAGGTCACAGTAGGGTGTGGTCTTTACCCTTTGTGGCGATGGAGTCTTCAGGTTGGTCAGTAGATGGCGCTGCAACAAGAACCAACATGAGAATTCATAAACAAACTCCTGCTGTAACTTTGGTTCTCTGAGTCTTCAACCTTTTCTCATGATGACTCAATTTCTTTGTATAACTTCTGAATTCATCCTTTTCACACCTGGATGTTTAGCTGTTCTTTGTCTTCTCTACATTAACTCTTTATCTTTTGTGTTCTTTGTTGAATTCTGTCAAATCTTGATCTTTGATGTATTTAAGCATTTGAATTCTTCACTTTGATCTCTAGATTTTCCATCCTGACATTTTGTTATTCTTAACCTCTTGTAAGGGGCTGAGGGGTAGTTAGAGGAATCTATGTTCCAGCTAGAAGGCTCCACCCACTCCTTCAGGAGAGCATTGGGATCAGGTGTGGGAGGAGACACACCTGGAGCTGATCTCCTCATCAGGGAGATGAATAAATGTGAAGCAGAAAACTGATCAGAGAGAACATGCAGCAAGAGGAGAGTCACGCCTCCCTAAGATCTCCAGGGTTGGAGAAAGTTGAGACCGGTAAGTCGTCTAGCGGCCCGGCGTAAATAGTTTAAATTTTTTAGTTTTGTGATAGAGCTCTGGACCGAGCTAGGTTTTGTGTTTGTTTAATTAAATACCCTGACAACCTGCAGAACTGCCTCTGATTGCTGTGCTGCCACGTGTTCCTGTGTCCTCCATACAGTCCTGTTACACTGACTTCTTTTGTTTGTCTGAATCTTTAAAACTTTAAATTCTCCAATATAAAGTACATGAACTCTGATTTCTTGATCCTGGTTTCTACGTTCTTCATGTTGACTTCTGAAAACTTCATCTAGACCTTCTGCATCTTAATTCTACTTTTATAAAGATAAAGACCACATGAACTCTTCTCACTTCTGAATGGTTGACAAACACAAAGAACTTATGAACTCTGACCAATGCAGGTATCCTGTTTTACCTTCAGTAGAGGTGACAGTTTCTTGAATCTGCTGATCAGGTTCCTCTGCGTTGCCAGAGTCGTCTGTTGCATCCCCAATATCAGAGTTGTCTTCACTACTATTCTCGCTGGTAAGACTGTCATCAGTCTCTGGGCTCCCATCCTGAACATCATCTGTTGCTACGTTTTCCTCTGGTGAGCTATCATCTCCAGCTGTGTCCACTGTTTGTTCCTCACTGTCTGCTACATTCTCCTCTGGTGAGCTATCATCTTCAGCTGTGTCCACTGTTTGTTCCTCACTGTCTGCTACATTCTCCTCTGGTGAGCTATCATCTCCAGCTGTGTCCACTGTTTGCTCCTCAGTATCTGCTACGTTCTCCTCTGGTGAGCTATCATCTCCAGCTGTCTCCACTGCTTTCTCCTCACTCTCTGCTAT
>NW_022280890.1:2955-11189 GCF_004355925.1 Anarrhichthys ocellatus | reverse complement strand
TAGTACTAGTACTGTAGTACTGACGGTCCTCTCTCCTCCAGCTCAGTGTCTCCAGAGGACAGCTCCAGGCAGCCTCTGGGCTGCTCCACCAGGCCGTAGTCGTGGCTCATCAGACCCACAACCATCAGGCCGTCATCTACGCCTACAGTCTGGTAAACAGCCTCTCTCAGCTCTCAGGTGTCCTCAGCTCTACAGCTCTCTAACCCTCACCCTCACCCTCAGATGGCGAACCTGGCCTACGTTCAGGGTCAGCTGGACCACGTGAGTACCGCCCCTGTATGACTCACCTTTGTCACTGTGGCAACGGCAGCGAGACAGCTGGTTGTCCTCTTCATCCTCTCAGGCAGAAAAACTCTTCAAAGCAGCGATGAGCTTCATGCTGTCAGGAGGAACTCCAGAGGTGTGTGTGTGTGTGTGTGTAAGAGAGAGAGTGTGTGTGTTTATGTCTTCACTCACTTCCTGTCTCTTTCCAGGACGATAACGCTATCATCGAGATGTCTCTGAAACTCGCCACCATCTACGCCGAACAGAACAAGTAAGATTGAACCGTTCAAGTGCCTGACCTCTGACCTCACTTCCTGTCAGAGAGGTGACTGTGGGTACATCCCAAGTCTCTTAATTCTCATTTCCTCGCTCCTCGCTCCTCGCTTGAACCGGAAGTTGTTTTTGCGCCGCCATATTGACGGCCGTCCCAAAGCTCTCATGTAGCTCTGAGGATCGAGGATCAAGGAGGGAGGAGGGACCTCTGAGGAGCCATGAGCGAGGAACCACGAGAACAGACTTCCAGGAAGTCTTTTAACGGCCGACACGCCCCCTCATTGGTCATCAGTCATGTGATTGGACGCTGCAGCCGATCGGACTGATGAGATTTTGTTCAACATGTAAACAGTGAAGACGGATCACAGATTAAACTCAAGATTTATATTTGATTCGTTTTCTGATTCAACGTCTGGTTTAAATAAATGTTCATTGTAGTCTGAACAACAAAAGGACCACAAACAACTTTCTTCATTTATTAGAAAGATTTGTGTTTTCATGATCTGATGTTTCCCTCAATAACTTTATTATGGAAACAATTAAAGTCAGAGAGAGCTGGAGAGACGAAACACTTATTTATTTATTTATTTATTTATATATATATATAAATAAATAATAAATAAATAAATAATAAATAATTATAATAAATAATATATATATATATATATATATATATATCACGTTAATCTTTCCGCTAACTTTCAAAGTCCTTCGCTCGCTCCCGATCTGTGCCGTTTAAATGCGTTTACCGTGAATGTCAGCATATAGGTGCACTAACATGTAAGTGTCTGCTGAGTTGACCACGGAGATCTGAGTGTCTGCTGACTTTACCGCAGCGATGTCCAGTAGTCTCCAGGGAGAGCAACAGCTGGTGCAGCTTCTCTCTTTATTTCTGCCCCCCCCCCCTCGACCAGAAGCGGAAGTCGCCTTTTCTCTACGGCAACCCTGAAGGGACATCATATCTCCAATACAAAACGATAAACATGAGACAGTCTGTTACAATAATAATAAATTAAAAATACTTACCTGTTTTTTGTTATTGTTGTTTTTTAATTATTATTATTATTATTTTTTTTTCCCATCTCAAAAGGCTCAAGGACACACACAGACACACACACACACACACACACGCATACATACACAACTGACTTTAGGATGTCTGCTGGCTTTTATCCCACTGTTCTTGTCATCCTCTTGTTGTTATGTATATGTATTGTCTCTTGTCTTTCAATTAAAAAAAATAAAATTATAATAAATAAAAAAAAATGCGTTAACGCGCGATAAAATAATTGTCGGCGTTAATTAATGAATGTGTTAACGCGATAATAACGTTAACGCGTATATATATATAAATATACCGTATATGTATATATATTTTTATCATCATTTCATTCAGTCACGTGAGGCTGTTCATTCCTGATTGTCGGGTTTGATGAGTTTTATCATTTAAGTTTAACAATAATCATATTCTGGGTTATTTAATAATGACGTCATAATCTGAATTTCAAAACGTACAGACCCAAATAATTCATAAATAAGACGATCGCATTCCGCCGGTAGAAATGGATCCTGTGCTTATAAACAGAACACAGGACACAGTTTGTTAACAGACTACAGAGAGAAACACCTCTACAGTGGTGATTACTGTGTCTTTATTAGTTATTAGTGTTATTAGTTACTATTAAGTACAGTGATCATGTGAACAGACACAAACTTATCAAAAGTCTCTCCAGCTGTTAAAGCCGACTGACAGCTGATCAGCTGTGATCAGCTGATCCTCCGTCATCAGAAACAGACTTCGCTTCATGTGACACAACTGAGGAAAGGACGTCTCATGTCTCCTAAAACATATTTCCTCGTTTCCTCTCTCCTCGCATGCTTTTCTCCATGCATCCCTGGTGGGAGGGACTAAGACGCAAGGAAAGGATGCAAGTGAGGGAAACGGGGATGCAGTTAAGGGTACTTGAGAAGTACCCCGTGTGTGTGTGTGTGTGTGTGTGTGTGTGTGTGTGTGTGTGTGTGTTTAAGGGCGGAGCTTGCAGAGCACGGGTTCAGGTTCTGTACGGAGTCTCTGGAGGCCAAACTGCAGAAACATAAAGAAACCCCTGCAGAGGATCGGACAGGTGAGAAGAAGTCATGAAGGACTGCTTATTGTTAAAGAACCCTAAAACAAGTCATGTAGGACTGCTTCTCGTTAAAGAACCCTAAAACAAGTCATGTAGGACTGCTTATTGTTAAGAACCCTGAAACAAGTCATGTAGGACTGCTTATTGTTAAAGAACCCTAAAACAAGTCATGAAGGACTGYTTATTGTTAAAGAACTCTGAAACAAGTCATGTAGGACCGCTTATTGTTAAAGAACCCTAAAACAAGTCATGTAGGACTGCTTATTGTTAAAGAACCCTGAAACAAGTCATGAAGGACTGCTTATTGTTAAAGAACCCTGAAACAAGTCATGTAGGACTTCTTATTGTTGAAGAACCCTAAAACAAGTCATGAAAGGACTGCTTCTCGTTAAAGAACCCTAAAACAAGTCAGAGCAGAGCTGCAAGAATGTGCCAATAAAGTTCAGTCAAACTTCAAAAACATCAATGTAGACAGACTGAAAGACAGCCAGATTGACAGATGTATGGCAAGGCAAGTTTATTTGTACAGCACATTTCAACAAGGTAATTCAAAGTGCTTCACATAAAACCAGTAAAAGCATCAAAACATAAGGCAAAAGAAAAGGAGATTTAAAACAATTAAGAACATTCATTGAAACAATAAAAACAGTGTAAGAAATAAAATACAGTAGTAAAATGCAGAAATGCAGGAAATTGATTAATATATTAATTGAATGTGGTTCAATTAAAGGCAGCAGCAAACAGAAAAGTCTTCAGTCCTGATTTAAAGGAGCTGAGGGTCTCAGCAGACCTGCAGCTTTCTGGACTTTGTTCCAGATATGTGGAGCAGAACAACTGAACGCTGCTTCTTCATGTTTAGTTCTGACTCTGGGAACAGAAAGTAGACCGGTCCCAGACGACCTAAGGGGTCGGGATGGTTCATGAGGTAGCAGCAGATCAGAGATGTATTTAGGCCCTAAACCATTCAGTGCTTTATAAACCAACAGCAGGATTTTAAAGTCAATTCTTTGTTTGACAGGAAGCCAGTGCAAAGACCTCAGAACTGGAGTGATGTGATCCACCCTCCTGGTCTTAGTGAGGACTCGAGCTGCAGCGTTCTGAATCAGCTGCAGCTTTCTGACAGACTTTTTACAGAGACCTGTGAACACACCGTTACAGTAGTCCAGTCTGCTGAAGATAAATGCATGGACAAGTTTTTCCAAATCCTGTTGAGACATAAGTCCTCTAATCCTTGATATATTCTTCAGCTGATAGTAGGCTGATTTTGTAATTGTCTTGATGAGGCTGTTCAGGTTGAGGTCTGAATCCATAACTACACCTAGATTTCTGGCTTGTTTGTGGGTTTTAACATCAGTGATTGAAGCTGAGCGGTGACTTTCAATCGTTCGTCCTTGGTACCAAAAACAATTACTTCTCTTTTATCTTTGTTTAATTGAAGAACATTCTGGCACATCCAGTTGTTGATTTGTTCAGTGCAGTTACCCAGCCCTTGTATGGGATTATAGTCCCCTGGTGACATAGTTATGTAGATTTGTGTGTTGTCTGCATAATTATGATAACACACTTTGTTGTTTTCCATAATCTGAGCTAGTGGAAGCATGTAGATGTTGAACAGAAGAGGCCCCAGTATTGAACCTTGGGGAACACCACATGTCATTTTAGTCAGCTCTGATGTGTAATTAGCTACAGACACAAAGTATTCTCGGTCCTTCAAGTAGGATTCAAACCAGTTAAGTGCTGTGCCAGAAAGTCCCACCCAGATTTTTAGTCTTTCTAGGAGTATGTCATGGTCGACCGTGTCGAATGCAGCACTGAGATCCAGTAATACTAAGACTGAACTTCTGCCATTGTCTGTGTTTAAGTGGATGTCGTTGAAAACCTTAACAAGAGCAGTTTCAGTGCTGTGGTGCTGTCGAAAACCTGACAGGAAAACATCAAAGCAGTTATTTACGGCCAAGAATTTGTTCAGCTGTTGGAAAACCGCTTTTTCAATTATTTTACTTAAAAATGGGAAGTTTGATATTGGCCTATAATTTTTCATTGTTGCGGAGTCTAAACTAGCCTTCTTTAGGAGCGGTTTAATAACTGCAGGTTTTTAGGGCTTCTGGGAAGACACCTGAGAGAAGGGATGTGTTTACAATGTGTAAAAGATCAGTGGTCATGCAGTTTGAAATATTCTTGAAAAAGTGTGTTGGTAGAATATCCAAGCAGCAGGAGGATGACTTCAGATGTTGTATAATGTCTTCTAGGCTTCTACGGTCCATTGAATGAAATTGTGTCATGACATTTGAATGGATGTTATTTAGAGAAGGGGACAACACATATCCTGTGGTTAGTGTGGAGGCACTGACTGCTTGTCTAATTTTCTGAATTATGTCAGTAAAAAAGGAGGCAAATTGATTGCATGCCAGGTGGATTGGAGCTCAGCAGCTACCGACACTGGAGGGTTTGTTAGCCTGTCGACGGTAGCAAATAAGGCGCGTGTATTGTTATTGTTTTTGGTTATGATGTCAGAGAAGAAGGACTGCCTTGCATTTCTAAGTTCCAAATTATAATTGCGAAGTCTCTCTTTATAGATGTCACAGTGAACCTGGAGATTTGTTTTTCGCCACCTGCACTCAGGTTTCCGACACTCTCGTTTCTCTATTCTGACCAGCGTAGCATTTCTCCAAGGAGATCTTTGCTCACCCGAGACAACTTTCACTTTAGTGGGTGCAATGGCATCAATAACATTCATAACTTTAGAATTGAAGCCATCTACAAGCTCATTGACTGAGATGCAGAGAGGGCTGGTGAGGAGCAGAACTTCTGAATAAATAGTTCACTGGTGTTTTCAGAGATGTAACGCTTCGTCACAACCTCGGTTTGGACATTTGTGTGCAAGGAGATTGCACTCTCAAAGAAAACACAGAAATGATCAGAGAGTGCAACATCAGTCACAGCGACCTTGGAAATGTTTAGACCTTTGGTGATGATTAGGTCCAGAGTGTGCCCCCTGTTGTGGGTGGGTCCTGTCACATGCTGAGTCAGATCATAATTATCAAGGACACCACATAGTTCTATAGACCCTCTGTCCTGGGGATTATCAACATGGATATTAAAATCACCAACAATAACAACAGTTAAAATCAATACAGATTATAGACAGCAGTTCAGTAAACTCATCAAAGAAGGTTACACAGTATTTAGGCGGTCTGTAAATGTTTAGGAATAAAGCTTGAGTGGAATTCAGAGCCACATATTCAAAAGAACTAAAATGACCAAAGGACATCTGCTTTATGAAGAGAATCATTAAATAAAATAGCAACTCCACCTCCTTTCTTATGCGCTCTTGTTTCACTCATGAAACTGAAGTTGTGAGGTGTTGATTCAATAAGAACAGCTGTTATCTTGATTTAACCATGTTTCAGTTAAAAACTAAATATCTAGTTTGTGCCTAACAATAAAATCATTGATTTAAAAATGATTAATCAATGATTAATCATGATGTAAAGAGACAGAGGGACAGGTGGAGAGACATACAGGGTAGAGAGACAGGGAGACAGGTACATGTAGAGAGACAGACAAGCTGTTATGTGACTCTGTTGTTGTTGACTTCAGAGGAGCAGGAGGCTCTGAGCAAGGAGACACGTCTTCTGCTCGGTCTGTGTTTCGACTCGCGGGCTCGATACAGAGCATCAACGTTGCACCTGAAACAGGCGGCACAGGACTACCAAAGCGCACTGGACATCTGCCACCAGGAGCAGGGAGACACACACCCACAGGTAGGACCACAGGGAGACACACACCCACAGGTAGGACCACAGGTAGATACATTCTTGTGAAGCATCGAGACCTGAACATCATCCTCTTGTCTCACCTGTCAGACTCTGGTGCTGATGAGCGACCTGGCCACCGTCCTGGATTTGCAGGGTCGCCATGATGACGCCCTGGCTCTGGTCCAGCGGGCTGTGGATCTGAGCCGCTCCGCTGGACACCCGGACCAACACGTGCTGCTGGGAAACATGGCCGGCATCCTGCTGCACAAAGGTCAGGGAGACGTCAAAGGTCTCTGAGTCCGACCTGCTTCAGATGGAACCACTCGCATGTATGTGGGCGTGGTTTAATCTAAAAGGGGGCGTGGCTTTATCTAAAGTGGGCTGGACAAACAATGGAGGCCCACCAGGTACGTAAGGCTCTGATCTGGTCTGAAGGTTCTGTCTGTGGTCCGTCAGGTCGGCTGGAGGACTCAGTGCGGTTCTACCAGGAGGCTCTGGGTCTGGCTCGGCAGGCCGGAGACCAGGAGGCTGTGGACCAGATCCAGGAGGGACTGCAGGAGGTGAAGAAGAGGAGGAACCAGGAAGAGGACAGGAAGGAGGACGAGGAGGCTGCACAGCAGTGATTGGTTCACAGTGTGTCGCTGGACAGACTGATTTCTCCTGAGGAGGAGGGGGAAGAGGGGGAAGAAGAAGAGGAGGAGGAGGAGGAGGAGGAGGAGGAAGAAGAAGAGGAGAAGAAGGAGGGGGAAGATGATTAATCAGTCAGTCCACAGCAGCAAACTAGACCTCCAGACTGGTTCCCAGGATCCCGGTGATCCCTTCGACCCTCTGTTCTGTTGTTAACCTCTTTGATCTCAGTCATGCTCTTCAGAGGATGAACCCTGCACATCTGTTTGTGTGTAAAAGTGAAATAAATCTTCTATTGTGACGTCTACAGCTGCATCCTTTGTGTCCACTAGGGGGCGAATAACTACGACGAGTCTTCACCTGATTCAGACAGAAACACACTGCAGGTTACCGTCCTTGTGAGGACTTCATTTATTTTACTTCTATTATTGATTAATTTCTTTAATTAGTTTTCTTTCACTCTCAAGAAGTAACGGTTCATTTTTTTTAAATTTATTATACTATATTGATCCCGGAAGGGGAAATTTGTCTCTGCATTTGACCCATCCCTGTATATAGGGAGCAGTGGGCTGCCAATGACAGGCGCCCGGGGAAATAATAATACTGATATAAATAATAATAATACACATCAGATACTGTGAACCACAAAATACATGAAGTGTGTGTGTGCGTGTGTGTGAGTGAGAGAGTGGGTGAGAGTGTGTATGTGTGTGTGGTTCCCACAGAAGGTGACGCAGGTGAACTTCCTGTTGTGTTTACTGAACATGTCAGAATAAAAGCACAGTGATGACAGTAAACAAACAGCAGAAACTACAAACAGGAATCTACCACACATATATTCCTGTTTATCTGTCTTTGTGAGGACCCTTGATTACATAATGCTTTACCAGACCCTCTAACCCTGACCCTCTAACCCTGACCCCCTAACCCAGACCCCCTAACCCAGACCCTCTAACCCTGACCCCCAGACCCTCTAACCCTGGCCTCCTAACCCAGACCCTCTAACCCTGACCCCCAGACCCTCAACCCTGACCCCCTAACCCAGACCCCCTAACCCAGACCATTCTAACCCAGATCCTCTAACCCTGACCCCCTAACCCAGACCCTCTGTTTCCTGTTTATTGATCTATATATTTTCTAAACTAAACTATATTTTTCATCTTCAGTTGTTTTTTTTCAGTTGTCT
>NW_022280890.1:0-2855 GCF_004355925.1 Anarrhichthys ocellatus | reverse complement strand
AAGACTACAGTCTAACACACTTCATCATAGTCTGGTAAATTATGAATTTATGGACAATACAGAATAAAACCAGATAAAACATTTTCACTCTTTCTTTAAGGTAAATGTTCACATATATCTAACCTGCATTAACGTCTCTACGTTCACTGAATTAAAATGGAGGCTCCCTTTTGTTTACATGTTGCCGTGGTGACTCATGGAATTTAAGCTCCATTGATGATTAGTTTTTGTTTTATTCATACGAGCGTCAAAGTGAACTTGTTAAACCTGCTTTCTGAAACAGGGCCCTGAACCTTAAAACCAAGTGTGAACCCTGAATCAGGCCGAATGAGAGGGCAACATGTCCAAAATCCTTTGGTCCTCACTATGTAGCCAGTACAAGAAACACATACACACGTGAGAAAAACTGTTTCTTCAGATTTAACTGATGTCATGAACACACACTTAATCACATGTAAACACACACTCACACATTCAGAGGTTAATTGTTGTTGTGCTAACAGGTTCATTAATCACACACACACACACACACACACAGGGATGTGGTATAAAAGTATCTGCAGGTTGTTTCTGTCTTTCTGCTGGACGACGACGACTCAACACACTGACCAGGTATGAACACACACACACACACACACACAGGATAACTGTGTTTAAACTGTTAGTTATGAATGAAAACTAGTTGACACGATGAACGTCTCATGTTAACTTTACTTTAAATTATTTTGATACTCGGTCAGATATAAACTGTTTCTACTGAAGTGAATGTTGAAGTTGATCTGCATGTTGATGGTGTTGATGGTCTTTAAATGATCTACAGCAGGGGTGTCAAACTCATTTTCACTCCGGGCCACATCAGCATCATGTTTCCCTCAAAGGGCCGGTTGTAACTGTAAGACTGTATAAATGTAACTACTCCTAACATATTGTTAAATAACTCTCTGCTTTTGATTATTGTTTATTCAAGTGTAAAAATATTGTACATGCAGTTATATAAATGTAAAATGATATTTAAGCACATTTCTGTTATTATAAATAAATAATAAATAATTTTAATTTAAGGTTAAGAAACCCACATTACTCTATCAAAGATCAAACTATTAAAGAAAATAACAGACAAATATCAAACACAAGTTATTACATTAACTTTGTTCAAAGCTATTGTTGTCACCTCTCTGCATCACTAATGTCCCTGCCGTCGTCCCGTGCATGGCAGCTACAAGAGCTCCTCACAGAGTCAGGTCTGCCTTCAGCCTCTTACAAACACTGATAGATGATGTATCTCGTCTCTGAGCTAGCTGTGTTGTTAGATTGCTGCTAGTTCCTGAACTCGGTCTGCGATGGTGTTTCTTCACAAACTGACATTTGTAAAAGTCTGTATCTGGTCGGAGCTCACCTGCTCACATACCTTTAGCATGCACTGGGCTGTAGCTTTTGTAAATATATTCTGCTGTGATTGCACTCTGCCTTTTAATTCTTGGACAATTTGATGTTTTTCTTGGAGGCTAAATTTAGCTCCGTGTTTGGTGTCAAAATGCCGACGTGAATAGTATCCTTCATCACCGACACGCATCATAACACAGAAGACAGACCCGTTTTTCTCCTTCAAGCACAAACATGTATTCTCTTTCCCATCTTTCATTACATCTTCTTCCCTCTGCATCAATTCTTCTCTTCGTGGACATTTTGGGATTATTTGTTGATCTTTTTCAACTCAATCACTTGTTGGAAAACCTCTTTACGGGCTGTTCCCTCTCCTGTCCACCTGTTTTTAAAAAAAAAGGTAATAACTAATTAACCATATTGTTACCAAGTGACTGTTAGGAGTAATCAATGTCCAGCCACGGTGATAATACTTCACAACATGCTATCTCATAATTTCAACTTTCTATCTCATAATTTCGACCATGGGGATACTTTTATTTTCAAGTCTAACTTTAAAAAATGTTTCCAAAATAAATTTAAAAAAAATAACTTTTTTTTTCTTCTTTTTTTTTTTGCTGGTAGATTCGCGGGCCACATAAAATGATGTGGCGGGCCGGGTTCGGCCCGCGGGCCTTGAGTTTGACACGTGTGATCTACAGGATGAGAACAGTGATGTAGTTTTGAGGTAAAATAATTATAATTATAAACTTCTTTTACAGTTTGACGTCCAACCTGAAGACTCCTCTCTTCCTGTAGTTCCAGCTGTCGAGCTGCGGGGGGCAGTGTGGAGCTTCAGGTCTCTGAGCCAATCAGAAGAGTCCAATCTCCTCAGCTGACGTGAGTCACTTCCTAATTTTAACTTTTATTATAAAATTGTTGAAGTTCTTCAGGTAAAAACAAGCAAAATGTTTTTTTCTACTTGTGTGTTAAATAAATAAATACTGTTCACTTGATATTACTGCAGTACTTTAAATATATACAAGTACTAAGTGTACTTCAGTCACAATGAAGCTCTGGAACTAAACAGGTGAGTGATGATGATGTCAGGTGAGTGAAGATGAGGTCAGGTGAGAGATGATGAGGTCAGGTGAGTGATGATGAGGTCAGGTAAGTGATGATGTCAGGTGATGATGAGGTCAGGTGAGAGATGATGAGGTCAGGTGATGATGATGAGGTCAGGTGATTGATGATGAGGTCAGGTGAGTGATGATGAGGTCAGGTGATTGATGATGTCAGGTGATGATGTCAGGTGAGAGATGATGAGGTTAGGTGAGAGATGATGAGGTCAGGTGATGATGATGAGGTCAGGTGATGATGATGAGGTCAGGTGAGTGATGATGTCAGGTGAGGTGATTGATGTCAGGTGATGATGAGGTCAGGTGAGTGATGATGAGGTCAGGTGAGTGATGATGAGGTCAGGTGATGATGAG
>NW_022280889.1:2954-11191 GCF_004355925.1 Anarrhichthys ocellatus | reverse complement strand
TAGTACTAGTACTGTAGTACTGACGGTCCTCTCTCCTCCAGCTCAGTGTCTCCAGAGGACAGCTCCAGGCAGCCTCTGGGCTGCTCCACCAGGCCGTAGTCGTGGCTCATCAGACCCACAACCATCAGGCCGTCATCTACGCCTACAGTCTGGTAAACAGCCTCTCTCAGCTCTCAGGTGTCCTCAGCTCTACAGCTCTCTAACCCTCACCCTCACCCTCAGATGGCGAACCTGGCCTACGTTCAGGGTCAGCTGGACCACGTGAGTACCGCCCCTGTATGACTCACCTTTGTCACTGTGGCAACGGCAGCGAGACAGCTGGTTGTCCTCTTCATCCTCTCAGGCAGAAAAACTCTTCAAAGCAGCGATGAGCTTCATGCTGTCAGGAGGAACTCCAGAGGTGTGTGTGTGTGTGTGTGTAAGAGAGAGAGTGTGTGTGTTTATGTCTTCACTCACTTCCTGTCTCTTTCCAGGACGATAACGCTATCATCGAGATGTCTCTGAAACTCGCCACCATCTACGCCGAACAGAACAAGTAAGATTGAACCGTTCAAGTGCCTGACCTCTGACCTCACTTCCTGTCAGAGAGGTGACTGTGGGTACATCCCAAGTCTCTTAATTCTCATTTCCTCGCTCCTCGCTCCTCGCTTGAACCGGAAGTTGTTTTTGCGCCGCCATATTGACGGCCGTCCCAAAGCTCTCATGTAGCTCTGAGGATCGAGGATCAAGGAGGGAGGAGGGACCTCTGAGGAGCCATGAGCGAGGAACCACGAGAACAGACTTCCAGGAAGTCTTTTAACGGCCGACACGCCCCCTCATTGGTCATCAGTCATGTGATTGGACGCTGCAGCCGATCGGACTGATGAGATTTTGTTCAACATGTAAACAGTGAAGACGGATCACAGATTAAACTCAAGATTTATATTTGATTCGTTTTCTGATTCAACGTCTGGTTTAAATAAATGTTCATTGTAGTCTGAACAACAAAAGGACCACAAACAACTTTCTTCATTTATTAGAAAGATTTGTGTTTTCATGATCTGATGTTTCCCTCAATAACTTTATTATGGAAACAATTAAAGTCAGAGAGAGCTGGAGAGACGAAACACTTATTTATTTATTTATTTATTTATATATATATATAAATAAATAATAAATAAATAAATAATAAATAATTATAATAAATAATATATATATATACATATATATATATATCACGTTAATCTTTCCGCTAACTTTCAAAGTCCTTCGCTCGCTCCCGATCTGTGCCGTTTAAATGCGTTTACCGTGAATGTCAGCATATAGGTGCACTAACATGTAAGTGTCTGCTGAGTTGACCACGGAGATCTGAGTGTCTGCTGACTTTACCGCAGCGATGTCCAGTAGTCTCCAGGGAGAGCAACAGCTGGTGCAGCTTCTCTCTTTATTTCTGCCCCCCCCCCCTCGACCAGAAGCGGAAGTCGCCTTTTCTCTACGGCAACCCTGAAGGGACATCATATCTCCAATACAAAACGATAAACATGAGACAGTCTGTTACAATAATAATAAATTAAAAATACTTACCTGTTTTTTGTTATTGTTGTTTTTTAATTATTATTATTATTATTTTTTTTTCCCATCTCAAAAGGCTCAAGGACACACACAGACACACACACACACACACACACGCATACATACACAACTGACTTTAGGATGTCTGCTGGCTTTTATCCCACTGTTCTTGTCATCCTCTTGTTGTTATGTATATGTATTGTCTCTTGTCTTTCAATTAAAAAAAATAAAATTATAATAAATAAAAAAAAATGCGTTAACGCGCGATAAAATAATTGTCGGCGTTAATTAATGAATGTGTTAACGCGATAATAACGTTAACGCGTATATATATATAAATATACCGTATATGTATATATATTTTTATCATCATTTCATTCAGTCACGTGAGGCTGTTCATTCCTGATTGTCGGGTTTGATGAGTTTTATCATTTAAGTTTAACAATAATCATATTCTGGGTTATTTAATAATGACGTCATAATCTGAATTTCAAAACGTACAGACCCAAATAATTCATAAATAAGACGATCGCATTCCGCCGGTAGAAATGGATCCTGTGCTTATAAACAGAACACAGGACACAGTTTGTTAACAGACTACAGAGAGAAACACCTCTACAGTGGTGATTACTGTGTCTTTATTAGTTATTAGTGTTATTAGTTACTATTAAGTACAGTGATCATGTGAACAGACACAAACTTATCAAAAGTCTCTCCAGCTGTTAAAGCCGACTGACAGCTGATCAGCTGTGATCAGCTGATCCTCCGTCATCAGAAACAGACTTCGCTTCATGTGACACAACTGAGGAAAGGACGTCTCATGTCTCCTAAAACATATTTCCTCGTTTCCTCTCTCCTCGCATGCTTTTCTCCATGCATCCCTGGTGGGAGGGACTAAGACGCAAGGAAAGGATGCAAGTGAGGGAAACGGGGATGCAGTTAAGGGTACTTGAGAAGTACCCCGTGTGTGTGTGTGTGTGTGTGTGTGTGTGTGTGTGTGTGTGTGTGTTTAAGGGCGGAGCTTGCAGAGCACGGGTTCAGGTTCTGTACGGAGTCTCTGGAGGCCAAACTGCAGAAACATAAAGAAACCCCTGCAGAGGATCGGACAGGTGAGAAGAAGTCATGAAGGACTGCTTATTGTTAAAGAACCCTAAAACAAGTCATGTAGGACTGCTTCTCGTTAAAGAACCCTAAAACAAGTCATGTAGGACTGCTTATTGTTAAGAACCCTGAAACAAGTCATGTAGGACTGCTTATTGTTAAAGAACCCTAAAACAAGTCATGAAGGACTGYTTATTGTTAAAGAACTCTGAAACAAGTCATGTAGGACCGCTTATTGTTAAAGAACCCTAAAACAAGTCATGTAGGACTGCTTATTGTTAAAGAACCCTGAAACAAGTCATGAAGGACTGCTTATTGTTAAAGAACCCTGAAACAAGTCATGTAGGACTTCTTATTGTTGAAGAACCCTAAAACAAGTCATGAAAGGACTGCTTCTCGTTAAAGAACCCTAAAACAAGTCAGAGCAGAGCTGCAAGAATGTGCCAATAAAGTTCAGTCAAACTTCAAAAACATCAATGTAGACAGACTGAAAGACAGCCAGATTGACAGATGTATGGCAAGGCAAGTTTATTTGTACAGCACATTTCAACAAGGTAATTCAAAGTGCTTCACATAAAACCAGTAAAAGCATCAAAACATAAGGCAAAAGAAAAGGAGATTTAAAACAATTAAGAACATTCATTGAAACAATAAAAACAGTGTAAGAAATAAAATACAGTAGTAAAATGCAGAAATGCAGGAAATTGATTAATATATTAATTGAATGTGGTTCAATTAAAGGCAGCAGCAAACAGAAAAGTCTTCAGTCCTGATTTAAAGGAGCTGAGGGTCTCAGCAGACCTGCAGCTTTCTGGACTTTGTTCCAGATATGTGGAGCAGAACAACTGAACGCTGCTTCTTCATGTTTAGTTCTGACTCTGGGAACAGAAAGTAGACCGGTCCCAGACGACCTAAGGGGTCGGGATGGTTCATGAGGTAGCAGCAGATCAGAGATGTATTTAGGCCCTAAACCATTCAGTGCTTTATAAACCAACAGCAGGATTTTAAAGTCAATTCTTTGTTTGACAGGAAGCCAGTGCAAAGACCTCAGAACTGGAGTGATGTGATCCACCCTCCTGGTCTTAGTGAGGACTCGAGCTGCAGCGTTCTGAATCAGCTGCAGCTTTCTGACAGACTTTTTACAGAGACCTGTGAACACACCGTTACAGTAGTCCAGTCTGCTGAAGATAAATGCATGGACAAGTTTTTCCAAATCCTGTTGAGACATAAGTCCTCTAATCCTTGATATATTCTTCAGCTGATAGTAGGCTGATTTTGTAATTGTCTTGATGAGGCTGTTCAGGTTGAGGTCTGAATCCATAACTACACCTAGATTTCTGGCTTGTTTGTGGGTTTTAACATCAGTGATTGAAGCTGAGCGGTGACTTTCAATCGTTCGTCCTTGGTACCAAAAACAATTACTTCTCTTTTATCTTTGTTTAATTGAAGAACATTCTGGCACATCCAGTTGTTGATTTGTTCAGTGCAGTTACCCAGCCCTTGTATGGGATTATAGTCCCCTGGTGACATAGTTATGTAGATTTGTGTGTTGTCTGCATAATTATGATAACACACTTTGTTGTTTTCCATAATCTGAGCTAGTGGAAGCATGTAGATGTTGAACAGAAGAGGCCCCAGTATTGAACCTTGGGGAACACCACATGTCATTTTAGTCAGCTCTGATGTGTAATTAGCTACAGACACAAAGTATTCTCGGTCCTTCAAGTAGGATTCAAACCAGTTAAGTGCTGTGCCAGAAAGTCCCACCCAGATTTTTAGTCTTTCTAGGAGTATGTCATGGTCGACCGTGTCGAATGCAGCACTGAGATCCAGTAATACTAAGACTGAACTTCTGCCATTGTCTGTGTTTAAGTGGATGTCGTTGAAAACCTTAACAAGAGCAGTTTCAGTGCTGTGGTGCTGTCGAAAACCTGACAGGAAAACATCAAAGCAGTTATTTACGGCCAAGAATTTGTTCAGCTGTTGGAAAACCGCTTTTTCAATTATTTTACTTAAAAATGGGAAGTTTGATATTGGCCTATAATTTTTCATTGTTGCGGAGTCTAAACTAGCCTTCTTTAGGAGCGGTTTAATAACTGCAGGTTTTTAGGGCTTCTGGGAAGACACCTGAGAGAAGGGATGTGTTTACAATGTGTAAAAGATCAGTGGTCATGCAGTTTGAAATATTCTTGAAAAAGTGTGTTGGTAGAATATCCAAGCAGCAGGAGGATGACTTCAGATGTTGTATAATGTCTTCTAGGCTTCTACGGTCCATTGAATGAAATTGTGTCATGACATTTGAATGGATGTTATTTAGAGAAGGGGACAACACATATCCTGTGGTTAGTGTGGAGGCACTGACTGCTTGTCTAATTTTCTGAATTATGTCAGTAAAAAAGGAGGCAAATTGATTGCATGCCAGGTGGATTGGAGCTCAGCAGCTACCGACACTGGAGGGTTTGTTAGCCTGTCGACGGTAGCAAATAAGGCGCGTGTATTGTTATTGTTTTTGGTTATGATGTCAGAGAAGAAGGACTGCCTTGCATTTCTAAGTTCCAAATTATAATTGCGAAGTCTCTCTTTATAGATGTCACAGTGAACCTGGAGATTTGTTTTTCGCCACCTGCACTCAGGTTTCCGACACTCTCGTTTCTCTATTCTGACCAGCGTAGCATTTCTCCAAGGAGATCTTTGCTCACCCGAGACAACTTTCACTTTAGTGGGTGCAATGGCATCAATAACATTCATAACTTTAGAATTGAAGCCATCTACAAGCTCATTGACTGAGATGCAGAGAGGGCTGGTGAGGAGCAGAACTTCTGAATAAATAGTTCACTGGTGTTTTCAGAGATGTAACGCTTCGTCACAACCTCGGTTTGGACATTTGTGTGCAAGGAGATTGCACTCTCAAAGAAAACACAGAAATGATCAGAGAGTGCAACATCAGTCACAGCGACCTTGGAAATGTTTAGACCTTTGGTGATGATTAGGTCCAGAGTGTGCCCCCTGTTGTGGGTGGGTCCTGTCACATGCTGAGTCAGATCATAATTATCAAGGACACCACATAGTTCTATAGACCCTCTGTCCTGGGGATTATCAACATGGATATTAAAATCACCAACAATAACAACAGTTAAAATCAATACAGATTATAGACAGCAGTTCAGTAAACTCATCAAAGAAGGTTACACAGTATTTAGGCGGTCTGTAAATGTTTAGGAATAAAGCTTGAGTGGAATTCAGAGCCACATATTCAAAAGAACTAAAATGACCAAAGGACATCTGCTTTATGAAGAGAATCATTAAATAAAATAGCAACTCCACCTCCTTTCTTATGCGCTCTTGTTTCACTCATGAAACTGAAGTTGTGAGGTGTTGATTCAATAAGAACAGCTGTTATCTTGATTTAACCATGTTTCAGTTAAAAACTAAATATCTAGTTTGTGCCTAACAATAAAATCATTGATTTAAAAATGATTAATCAATGATTAATCATGATGTAAAGAGACAGAGGGACAGGTGGAGAGACATACAGGGTAGAGAGACAGGGAGACAGGTACATGTAGAGAGACAGACAAGCTGTTATGTGACTCTGTTGTTGTTGACTTCAGAGGAGCAGGAGGCTCTGAGCAAGGAGACACGTCTTCTGCTCGGTCTGTGTTTCGACTCGCGGGCTCGATACAGAGCATCAACGTTGCACCTGAAACAGGCGGCACAGGACTACCAAAGCGCACTGGACATCTGCCACCAGGAGCAGGGAGACACACACCCACAGGTAGGACCACAGGGAGACACACACCCACAGGTAGGACCACAGGTAGATACATTCTTGTGAAGCATCGAGACCTGAACATCATCCTCTTGTCTCACCTGTCAGACTCTGGTGCTGATGAGCGACCTGGCCACCGTCCTGGATTTGCAGGGTCGCCATGATGACGCCCTGGCTCTGGTCCAGCGGGCTGTGGATCTGAGCCGCTCCGCTGGACACCCGGACCAACACGTGCTGCTGGGAAACATGGCCGGCATCCTGCTGCACAAAGGTCAGGGAGACGTCAAAGGTCTCTGAGTCCGACCTGCTTCAGATGGAACCACTCGCATGTATGTGGGCGTGGTTTAATCTAAAAGGGGGCGTGGCTTTATCTAAAGTGGGCTGGACAAACAATGGAGGCCCACCAGGTACGTAAGGCTCTGATCTGGTCTGAAGGTTCTGTCTGTGGTCCGTCAGGTCGGCTGGAGGACTCAGTGCGGTTCTACCAGGAGGCTCTGGGTCTGGCTCGGCAGGCCGGAGACCAGGAGGCTGTGGACCAGATCCAGGAGGGACTGCAGGAGGTGAAGAAGAGGAGGAACCAGGAAGAGGACAGGAAGGAGGACGAGGAGGCTGCACAGCAGTGATTGGTTCACAGTGTGTCGCTGGACAGACTGATTTCTCCTGAGGAGGAGGGGGAAGAGGGGGAAGAAGAAGAGGAGGAGGAGGAGGAGGAGGAGGAGGAGGAAGAAGAAGAGGAGAAGAAGGAGGGGGAAGATGATTAATCAGTCAGTCCACAGCAGCAAACTAGACCTCCAGACTGGTTCCCAGGATCCCGGTGATCCCTTCGACCCTCTGTTCTGTTGTTAACCTCTTTGATCTCAGTCATGCTCTTCAGAGGATGAACCCTGCACATCTGTTTGTGTGTAAAAGTGAAATAAATCTTCTATTGTGACGTCTACAGCTGCATCCTTTGTGTCCACTAGGGGGCGAATAACTACGACGAGTCTTCACCTGATTCAGACAGAAACACACTGCAGGTTACCGTCCTTGTGAGGACTTCATTTATTTTACTTCTATTATTGATTAATTTCTTTAATTAGTTTTCTTTCACTCTCAAGAAGTAACGGTTCATTTTTTTTAAATTTATTATACTATATTGATCCCGGAAGGGGAAATTTGTCTCTGCATTTGACCCATCCCTGTATATAGGGAGCAGTGGGCTGCCAATGACAGGCGCCCGGGGAAATAATAATACTGATATAAATAATAATAATACACATCAGATACTGTGAACCACAAAATACATGAAGTGTGTGTGTGCGTGTGTGTGAGTGAGAGAGTGGGTGAGAGTGTGTATGTGTGTGTGGTTCCCACAGAAGGTGACGCAGGTGAACTTCCTGTTGTGTTTACTGAACATGTCAGAATAAAAGCACAGTGATGACAGTAAACAAACAGCAGAAACTACAAACAGGAATCTACCACACATATATTCCTGTTTATCTGTCTTTGTGAGGACCCTTGATTACATAATGCTTTACCAGACCCTCTAACCCTGACCCTCTAACCCTGACCCCCTAACCCAGACCCCCTAACCCAGACCCTCTAACCCTGACCCCCAGACCCTCTAACCCTGGCCTCCTAACCCAGACCCTCTAACCCTGACCCCCAGACCCTCAACCCTGACCCCCTAACCCAGACCCCCTAACCCAGACCATTCTAACCCAGATCCTCTAACCCTGACCCCCTAACCCAGACCCTCTGTTTCCTGTTTATTGATCTATATATTTTCTAAACTAAACTATATTTTTCATCTTCAGTTGTTTTTTTTCAGTTGTCT
>NW_022280889.1:0-2854 GCF_004355925.1 Anarrhichthys ocellatus | reverse complement strand
AAGACTACAGTCTAACACACTTCATCATAGTCTGGTAAATTATGAATTTATGGACAATACAGAATAAAACCAGATAAAACATTTTCACTCTTTCTTTAAGGTAAATGTTCACATATATCTAACCTGCATTAACGTCTCTACGTTCACTGAATTAAAATGGAGGCTCCCTTTTGTTTACATGTTGCCGTGGTGACTCATGGAATTTAAGCTCCATTGATGATTAGTTTTTGTTTTATTCATACGAGCGTCAAAGTGAACTTGTTAAACCTGCTTTCTGAAACAGGGCCCTGAACCTTAAAACCAAGTGTGAACCCTGAATCAGGCCGAATGAGAGGGCAACATGTCCAAAATCCTTTGGTCCTCACTATGTAGCCAGTACAAGAAACACATACACACGTGAGAAAAACTGTTTCTTCAGATTTAACTGATGTCATGAACACACACTTAATCACATGTAAACACACACTCACACATTCAGAGGTTAATTGTTGTTGTGCTAACAGGTTCATTAATCACACACACACACACACACACACAGGGATGTGGTATAAAAGTATCTGCAGGTTGTTTCTGTCTTTCTGCTGGACGACGACGACTCAACACACTGACCAGGTATGAACACACACACACACACACACACAGGATAACTGTGTTTAAACTGTTAGTTATGAATGAAAACTAGTTGACACGATGAACGTCTCATGTTAACTTTACTTTAAATTATTTTGATACTCGGTCAGATATAAACTGTTTCTACTGAAGTGAATGTTGAAGTTGATCTGCATGTTGATGGTGTTGATGGTCTTTAAATGATCTACAGCAGGGGTGTCAAACTCATTTTCACTCCGGGCCACATCAGCATCATGTTTCCCTCAAAGGGCCGGTTGTAACTGTAAGACTGTATAAATGTAACTACTCCTAACATATTGTTAAATAACTCTCTGCTTTTGATTATTGTTTATTCAAGTGTAAAAATATTGTACATGCAGTTATATAAATGTAAAATGATATTTAAGCACATTTCTGTTATTATAAATAAATAATAAATAATTTTAATTTAAGGTTAAGAAACCCACATTACTCTATCAAAGATCAAACTATTAAAGAAAATAACAGACAAATATCAAACACAAGTTATTACATTAACTTTGTTCAAAGCTATTGTTGTCACCTCTCTGCATCACTAATGTCCCTGCCGTCGTCCCGTGCATGGCAGCTACAAGAGCTCCTCACAGAGTCAGGTCTGCCTTCAGCCTCTTACAAACACTGATAGATGATGTATCTCGTCTCTGAGCTAGCTGTGTTGTTAGATTGCTGCTAGTTCCTGAACTCGGTCTGCGATGGTGTTTCTTCACAAACTGACATTTGTAAAAGTCTGTATCTGGTCGGAGCTCACCTGCTCACATACCTTTAGCATGCACTGGGCTGTAGCTTTTGTAAATATATTCTGCTGTGATTGCACTCTGCCTTTTAATTCTTGGACAATTTGATGTTTTTCTTGGAGGCTAAATTTAGCTCCGTGTTTGGTGTCAAAATGCCGACGTGAATAGTATCCTTCATCACCGACACGCATCATAACACAGAAGACAGACCCGTTTTTCTCCTTCAAGCACAAACATGTATTCTCTTTCCCATCTTTCATTACATCTTCTTCCCTCTGCATCAATTCTTCTCTTCGTGGACATTTTGGGATTATTTGTTGATCTTTTTCAACTCAATCACTTGTTGGAAAACCTCTTTACGGGCTGTTCCCTCTCCTGTCCACCTGTTTTTAAAAAAAAAGGTAATAACTAATTAACCATATTGTTACCAAGTGACTGTTAGGAGTAATCAATGTCCAGCCACGGTGATAATACTTCACAACATGCTATCTCATAATTTCAACTTTCTATCTCATAATTTCGACCATGGGGATACTTTTATTTTCAAGTCTAACTTTAAAAAATGTTTCCAAAATAAATTTAAAAAAAATAACTTTTTTTTTCTTCTTTTTTTTTTGCTGGTAGATTCGCGGGCCACATAAAATGATGTGGCGGGCCGGGTTCGGCCCGCGGGCCTTGAGTTTGACACGTGTGATCTACAGGATGAGAACAGTGATGTAGTTTTGAGGTAAAATAATTATAATTATAAACTTCTTTTACAGTTTGACGTCCAACCTGAAGACTCCTCTCTTCCTGTAGTTCCAGCTGTCGAGCTGCGGGGGGCAGTGTGGAGCTTCAGGTCTCTGAGCCAATCAGAAGAGTCCAATCTCCTCAGCTGACGTGAGTCACTTCCTAATTTTAACTTTTATTATAAAATTGTTGAAGTTCTTCAGGTAAAAACAAGCAAAATGTTTTTTTCTACTTGTGTGTTAAATAAATAAATACTGTTCACTTGATATTACTGCAGTACTTTAAATATATACAAGTACTAAGTGTACTTCAGTCACAATGAAGCTCTGGAACTAAACAGGTGAGTGATGATGATGTCAGGTGAGTGAAGATGAGGTCAGGTGAGAGATGATGAGGTCAGGTGAGTGATGATGAGGTCAGGTAAGTGATGATGTCAGGTGATGATGAGGTCAGGTGAGAGATGATGAGGTCAGGTGATGATGATGAGGTCAGGTGATTGATGATGAGGTCAGGTGAGTGATGATGAGGTCAGGTGATTGATGATGTCAGGTGATGATGTCAGGTGAGAGATGATGAGGTTAGGTGAGAGATGATGAGGTCAGGTGATGATGATGAGGTCAGGTGATGATGATGAGGTCAGGTGAGTGATGATGTCAGGTGAGGTGATTGATGTCAGGTGATGATGAGGTCAGGTGAGTGATGATGAGGTCAGGTGAGTGATGATGAGGTCAGGTGATGATGAG
>NW_022280888.1:0-16152 GCF_004355925.1 Anarrhichthys ocellatus | reverse complement strand
TATGTATGTATATATATGTGTATGTATGTATATATATGTGTATGTATATATATGTGTGTGTATGTATGTATATATATGTGTATGTATGTATGTATGTGTATGTATGTATGTATATGTATGTATATATATATGTATGTATATATACGTGTATGTATGTATACGTGTATGTATATATACGTGTATGTATGTATGTATGTATATATATGTATGTGTGTATATATATATGTGTATATATATATATATATGTGTATGTGTATATATGGTATTAATCAGAGGACCTAGACTAGCATTAATACATGAAGAGAGTCCGATATTGATCAGACTGCAGTGTGTGTGTGTGTGTGTGTGTGCGCGTGTGCGTGTGCGCGCGTCAGTAACCCAGTCAGTCTGCCTGCAGCAACTGCTGCAAAGCATTCTGGGAAGCAGCAGCAGGAGGAGGGAGAGGCAGCCTCCCCCCTCTTCACTGTCTCTGCCTCCTGATTGGCTGCTTGTTTGCCCAGCTGACTGCTCTCTGTCAGACAGACACACAGAGAGGGAGAGAGACAGGGAGGGTGATGGAGGCTACAGCGATGGGGTGAGCTGCCATTTTCTGTTTCTCAATCCACAATCTATTCTTTCTTTATTCATCCATCGTCCTCTGTCGATGTTTTTATTTTCATGTCAAAGGGATTATTGAGGGGGGGGGGGGGGGGGGGGGGGGGTGGGAAGGGGGGGTAGGGGTCCGGGTAGGATGGAGGATAAGCGGGAGGTTGTTCTTTTCTTCTCTCATTGTCTGCTCTCTGCTGTGTTTTTCTTCTTCTTTGGTGGATTTGATTTGTGCTGTGTATGTGTGTGTTTCCTGTAGAGAGAGAGAGAGAGAGAGAGAGAGAGAGAGGAAGGGGGGGAGGCAGGGATGATGGAGGGAGAGAAAATGGCCGACCGGTGATTGAAGCGGAGGGAGGAAATAAAATAAGGGTGGTGATGATGAAGATGATGATGATGAGGAGCAGAGATTGTTTTCTATTGTTGTACTTTAATGTTCCAGCTGATCCACGATCAGACTGTGTTTGATCTTCACACCACAATGATATTATTGATTTATTATTGATGATGGAGAAGCTGTTCAATGGGAGGATGTGTGGGAGTTGTAGTTCTCTGTAGGTGATATGTAGTTCTCTGTAGATGACGTGCAGTGTTGTGGTACTACATTTTTGTAGTATTGTACATTAAACTTGTGTGTGTTGTGATCAGTTGGTGAATCATGTGACAGTCAAACAGTGACATCAGTGTTTGTAACGGAGAGGAAACATCACATGATGCTGAGACACACACAGATACACACACACAGGCTTCTCTGTAGTATAAGAAGAAGTATTTAATACATGCAGTGAGAGGGAATACTCGTATCAAACAGGAGAAGCTATGGCTGAGATGTGGTTCTTTTCTTCGTCTCTATTGGCCTCTCGAGCCTCCAATCACGTGTCACCGTAACAACAAGAATACGTGGACTTGAATACTCGACGAGCCGATTGGCTGATTGTCACAGCGGATCTCTGTGATTCGCTGATTCACTGTGACGCTCGCTGCCACTGTGAGTCAGCTCTGTTTGGAGTTCAGATGATCTCTGAATGTATTTTTGGGTCAAAGCGACTGATTGAGATTGAGAGCCGGTCACTATTCTCTGCGTTAGTGCTGAGCTAACGTTATCTAATGAATTACACAGCTGTACTACAGGCCCACTGTACTCCAGTATTACAGTACTACACTGCTGATGTCCCCGAGTCTCCCAGTCCTACAGTCCCACTGTCTCCCAGTCCTACAGTCCCACTGTCTCCCAGTCCTACAGTCCCACTGTCTCCCAGTCCTACAGTCCCACTGTCTCCCAGTCCTACAGTCCCACTGTCTCCCAGTCCTACAGTCCCACTGTCTCCCAGTACTACAGTCCCACTGTCTCCCAGTACTACAGTCCCACTGTCTCCCAGTACTACAGTCCCACTGTCTCCCAGTACTACAGTCCCACTGTCTCCCAGTACTCTAGTACTCCAGTCCCAGTGTGTGATGGTTCCTGTGTGTTGTGTACAGGTGTGACGTGGCTCCTCCAACATGGCGGCAGCGTCCTACGACCAGCTGCTGAGACAGGTGGAGGTGTTAAAGATGGAGAACTGTAATTTACGACAGGAGCTGCAGGACAACTCCAACCACCTGACCCAACTGGAGAGTGAGGCCTCCAACATGAAGGTCAGTACTCATGGTACTCGCATACTGCTCACAGTACTACTCAAATACTGCTAATGTTAGTACTACTGACGGGAATACTGACAGCAGTAATTTGAGTATTAGTTTTGTTAATACTACAGATTATTAGTATTTAAGTACAGAAAGGAACATCTCTCTCTCTCTCTCTCTCTCTCTCTCTCTCTCTCTCTCTCTCTCTCCCTCTCTCTTTGGCCAAGAATAGACTTGTGCTATTTTCCACCAATCATGAGCCTCAGAATGAGTTCCTTGTTGTTGTTCAGAGTGAGGTGTTTGAGGATCTCTGGTTCTCCCAGAGAGGACTCAGGAAACCCGTCAGAGTGAGAAGTCTGTCCTCTCTTCTTCTTCTGTTGTCTTTCTTTCTGTCGCCTGTTTATTGTATTTTACTTCCTCTTCTGTTTACATTTCTTCATGCTTACTCTCTTTCAACCATCCTCTGTGTGTCTTTGTTTTTCATTTATCGCGTTTTGTTCATGTTTAGTTCCTTTCCAACTTTTATTGTTTGAGTTTTTCTTACTTTAATTCATGTTCTGACTCTTTTTCTTCCGTTCTCATTGTTTCTGTTGATCTCTCTCTGTGTGCTTGTTGTCTTTTAACTTGTAGTTTTATTTTTCTTTGTTGTCCTTGTCCTTCCTCTCTAAACTTCACACTCACTTCCCGTTTCCTGTTTCCTGTTTCCTGTTTACTGTCGATGAGCAGAAACACACATGGACAGTGTGAGTAGTGTTAGTTTCCATCATGTCGCTGTATGAACGCTGTCGCTTCATCGTGGTGAGTCAATAAAAGAGGATTTACTCTGAAAAACTGGGCGAGAGACACAGCCGGAGAGAGAGAGATTCATGTATTAATATGATTGATATTTGTGTTGTTGTGTCATCAGGATTTTATTTTGTGCCTCCCTATCAGCAGACCAGAAAAATACACTTGTGATTCAACGCTCTACCGCTTTTATTTTCTTAACTTGTGTAAAACAGGAAGTGCTGAAGCAGCTACAGGGCACCATAGAAGAAGATTCCGGAGAGGCGTCTGGCTCTCAGCTGGAGCTCATCGAAAGACTGAAAGGTGAACAAAGTAAAGGCACACAAACAGAAATATCTGTACATATATTTATATACACGCACACACAGACACACACACACACACACACACACATTCTGTGTAACCTGATAACTGTGTCTCTCCTCCAGAGATGAGCCTGGAGTCTGCAGGGTTTAAGGCCCGCTCGAGGCCTCCTCAGCCCCCCTCGTCCTCCCCCAGCTCGGCCTCTTCTGGTTCTGGAGCTGGAGGAGCAGCTGGAGGCTCCGGAGCTCCTGGCCCCTCGACCACCACCGGCTTTCCCAGGAGAGGGGTGCCGACTGCGGGCAGAGACGGCCATGACCGCTGCCTGGAGGAGCTGGAGAAAGAGAGGTACTGCTAAGAGTACTAATAGTACTACTGACAGTACTGATAATACTACTGAGAGTACTGATGGTACTTCAATACTGTAGCTAGTGACTTACTGACAGTACCACTGAGAGTACTGACAAAACTGCAATACTGCTGCTGTTGATACTGCAATATCTGATAGAAACTACATTAAATAATACAAGAAAAATATTTATAGTAGTACTGTTGGATTTAAAATGTTCTCTGTCGCTCTCTCTCTCTCTCTCTCTCTCTCTCTCTCTCTCTCTCTCTCTCTCTCTCTCTCTCTCTGATTGGCTCCTCTCTATCTCTGCTCTGTGATTGGCTGCTGCTCCCTGACAGGTCTCTCCTATTGGCTGAGCTGGAGAAGGAGGAGAAGGAAAAGGACTGGTACTACGCTCAGCTGCAGAATCTCACCAAAAGGATCGACAGCCTGCCGCTCACCGAGAACGTAAACACTCTTTTTACACGTTTTTTGTTGTTGTCCCGTCTCTAAATACTACAATACCCATAAGCCCCGGCTGCTCTGGGCGAGGTTTATGCGTGACGAGAGTTTTTCTTGTGTCAGTTCACTCTGCAGACGGACATGAGTCGCCGTCAGCTGGAGTTCGAGGCCCGTCAGATCCGCTCAGCGATGGAGGAGCAGCTGGGCTCCTGTCAGGAGATGGAGAGGAGAGCTCAGGTGAGATCACACCTGGAGGCTGGTTCACCTGTGTGAACCGCCACACCCAAACCTGACGTGTGTGTGTGTGTGTGTGTGTGTGTGTGTGTGTGTGTGTGTGTGTGTTCAGGACCGCGTGTCTCGTATTAAGCAGATCGATAAGGACATCCTGCGACTGGGAGCACGACTGCAGGTAAGCTCACCTGTTCTTTGTCGTAATTTCCAGAAGATTTTCAAAATAAAATATGAAAAATGCTTGTTTCCATCTGCTCCTGTTGAATATTATTATAATTTATATTCACATTTTTATTTGTCTAAAATAATGCGCTTTGGCATTTTATTTTTTTATCGTCAAAAAGACGTTTTATATTTTTCAGGTGAGAAAGGAACCGTTTAACACTGATGGTACTACCGAGAGTAGTACTCCTACTACTTTAAATACTTCTACTACTAATGGTACTGCTGAGCGTTTTAGTGTATACTGATACTGCCACCACCACTGTGCTGTTTCCGCTTGTGGTACTAATACACATAAATACACAAAGAAGCCAGAGAAAGAGAGGTACTATTGATTTGGCTAATAGTGTAAATACTACTATACTTGAACACATTCATACTAGTACTGCTACTACAAATACTGGTTGGTTTACTGCTGCCACAAATATTTCTTCTACTGTTTATACAACAAAAAAAATTACAAGTACAAGAATTATAAATTGGTACTACTACTGCTACTGTTGCCGTACTATTACAGTACTGGTACTTCTGCACATTGTACTACTATCACTGCAGCTGTGAGTAGTACTGCTAACACTACTGTTGTTCGTACTATTATACATATTTTTATTTGCCTAAAATAATGCGCTTAGGCTTTTTATTTTTTGTGTAGTCAAAATAAAAAAAGCTGTTTTATAATTTAAATTATTGTTCATGTGAGAAAGACGGAGATTTGGTTTAAAAATACAAATTTATATATATTATATATATTAGTGCTGGGCAAGTTAACGCGTTATTATCGCGTTAACGCATTAATTAATTAACGCCGACAATTATATTATCGCGCGTTAAGGCATTTTAAATTTTTTTTATTATTAAGCGACATTTTTAACACAAGAAACAGGCAGCAAGCAGTGAACAGCTGTGTTCGTGTGGCGTCACTTCCTTCTCCCCCCCGGGTCCAGAACCCCTCCTACACTCCGTCACCGTCCTTCACTCTTGTCTCACACACACACGCACACACACACACACGCACACACACACACACACACGCACGCACGCGCCATCGTCTCGTTACAGGTCAAACGTGACTGTTGTGAAGTGGAGCTTCTCGTGAGGAACAAGACACGTCTTGTTTGAACGGAACACTTTACTGTCTGAACTGCAGTATTACAGTGTTACAGTGAACACAACGCGCTCTTGCACCTGACATGTGGTTTTCTACGTTTCATCAACATTGTTAGCATCAAGAACACGTACAATTCTACTTCCTGTCTCTTCAAAGTAAAAGCACTTCCGTTTTCATGCTCTTCACAATAAAAGTAAATCATGCAATCAAACAATTTACAACAGTGACAATATTAAAATACATATTGTCGAGTTTTTAAAGTGTTTTGTTTGTAATATGTATAATAAGCATCATTTAGTTATCGCTACTGAGAATTTAACAAACAAAAACATGACGTAGATATGTTTGCAGTTTTCAAGGTGTATATTTAAATTGCATCTCTTATACACATGAAGATAAAGTTATGAACACAGGCTGAATATCTATGATCAGAATCATTATAACTGTGTTATAACTGCTACTGTGTAAAGGGAATACTGCTGTTAACAAGAACCTTATTTGTTTAAAGTGTTCAAACCAAATGTTATTGCCCTTTAGTTCATATAGCAGTACTTTCAAGATAACTGCGCAATACACTACTTTTGAATTCATTATTGAACTTTGCCATAACAATGCGATTAATCGCAATTAAATATTTTAATTGTTGCCCAGCACTAATATATATATATGTTTACTGTATATGGTGTTCCACAGGGATCAATACTTGGACCACCTTTGTTCCGTCTGCAATGGTTACAATGGTCACATCTTAAAAAAAAACATAGAAATATAAATTATAATTTATACGCAGATGACTCACAAATCTATCTTCCTGAAACTAGAGAACTTCATTACTACAATACAATCCTACATTCAACAGAAAATCTATATCCACTCATTCTGACTGTTATCAGCAGTTATTAAACTGCACCGACAATGTTATGAAATAACGGCCATTTAATCAGCTGATAACATTTGAAGCGGCTGCTATTTGTACATGTTATTCCAGATATTCCTTATATCAATATTAAAATGCAGAGGACACCACAAACTAATCCTATTGAGGTGGAAGCAGAATAAATTGAGTGAGGTAAGTGGAAAATGCCTTTTTCTTTTTCACTCCATTTAATTAATTTGGTAATTTTTCTGTTGTTGTTTGGTTTTAAAATGGTTTTAAATCAGTGCTGCTGCAGGTCTAGTTGTGACCACTGTTCCTCCGATGCTATTGCTAATGCAGCTTTCCTGAATTTATAAAATAATGTATGCACTCTTTAAAAATGTTGCCTAAACTACATCAAACCACGGTTTTTGGAGGATGCAGATGTTAAGATTGTTTCCACCAACTTGGAAAGATTTTTTCAGTAAAGAGCATAAACATTGCGACTAAGTAAATCCAACTTTAGCCAAAAGCTTGTTGGCATTTTTTACCCTGATTGTGTATTTTGCTGGTTTGGGACATCCTCCAGAAAGACCCTCTAACCCTGCAGTACAAACAGGCCCCTGAACACACCGCACAGTCTGTTATTGACCAAACTGTAATGAGCACACTCAGCCCTATAAGGTGTGCAGAGACCAGCCACTTCAACATAAACACCTCCAGCCCACAGTCGTGCTTTGGATTCTTTTCCTTTGAGCCGTGAAACCGGTATCGTCAGACCAAACTGTTGGGTTCAGAAAACACACCCACTAGTTTCCTATAACACACAGTGAGTAAAGCTGTCAGGATGTGTTATGGCACAACTGATACTGGATAAATGAATCACTGCTGATGAGAGTAATTCTACAGGTTATAGATGCACACAAAGAATAGAAGAACTTGGATTTTACAGTGAACATAATTTGATGGGTTTTAGTTTTAAAACCTGCAATAACAAAAATGAAGTTGATATGTTGATCCTTATTTCCACATGTAGCAGTTACAGATCGACATGTTTTATTCTGAGTGTTGAGTCACCTGATGAATATAAGTCCAATGTTTTCTCTGTTTTAGATCTGCTTTTGGTCTCCACCACCTCCTGAGATAAACATCTGTCTCTTTAGCTGCTAAATGATCCACTTTGTTCACCAGCTGGTCTCCAACTGAATCTGTCTGCTGTTTGCTGCTGAGCAGGTAAAGTACTGTGTACTACAGGTAGTGTACGGTGTACTTTTACAGGTACTTGAGCAGGTGTACAGTGACTTTTTGCAGCTTATTCTTTGACAAAACAACAATATGAAAGAGGTGGGAGTGAATCAAACCACCTCTAAATATTAATAAAATGTTTTCTACAACAGAAAATCCTGTTTATTTTGACAGGATTTTCTATACTGTAGTTTTTGCCATTTTCCTCTGAATAACATTTAAAAAATACTCTAATTCAACAGTCGAGAAGGGGATAATCAAAGTAGATGTTGCTATGTGGTAAGGGGACATTATTCTTCATTATCTTCCTCCAATATCAACTTCAGGTGTTTTTACTTTCCTTATTGTGATAATTTTGTTGCATTAAGTCTGTAAATACACATATGTTTGAATAGAAGCTGACCATAGAAGGTGATGATAAGTCAGTTGTGTTTACAGCTTGTTTTGGCCCCCAAGCGGCCGATTAGCAGCTTTAAGGAGCTGAGTTCTAGTCTACATGATGTGATACAGCTTCAGATATACAAACTGTGCTCGGGATCAGTTGCCCACTGGTGTTGCCTCTCAATAAAACCACAAACCACCAATCAAGCCCCTCCCACCCACAGCCTCACCACCCTCATGTAAACACACCACCGCATGATGAGATCAGGTTAGCTTGTTGATTCTCGGGTCTTGTTTACATGTTCCTGTGTTTACACTCCAGCCAGAATGCATGTGAACATAAATAACCCACAGATGTAAACCGGAGGTGCAAACGAGATCCAGGAGGTTTAGAGGGGTCGGGGCTCCGGATCTGGAGGTTTGGCCTGAAGTCTTCATGGTGTTTTTATATCAACAAAGAGCAGAAAAGTCCAGGAAGTTTAAGGTCTGCTGATTTATTTCTTCATAGTTCAGACTTAAACCAGCAGTGAATGTTTCCTGATATAACTTCTTCCTCTTGGAGCTCTATTAAAAATGCATCAGTGAGCCTCATGTTCCTTCATCATCATCATCATCATCACACTGTAGTCTATTCTGATTTAATCACACATACAAATACTCACTAGAGGATCATCATCCACTGACAATAGTCCCAATAAATGCTGTATATTTGAGTATTCCTAGTATTTCACGACCTGGGAATGGCTAAAAATCTACGTTTCGTTCTCTTTTGCGGCACCATGTTGTGACTTCCAAATCAAAACAAGTTGCTTCGCTTTTCTGACTGCTTGTCCTTCTTCTTAACCTGTTTTTTCTTTGGACTTGTTTTTGTATTTAATCCACTCAAACAACACTCTGTCACCTTATTAAGTGATAGACAGTGACTTAAATCTGACACTGAGAGAACACCGCTCTCTGCTGGTGTATCCAGGCACAGCAGCCGTGGAGGTAAGCGCCAAGTGGTTTAGAGATTAAAAAAAGACAAATATTCATAATAATATCATAACAAGATCAAAAATATTAAGGTTCACTCTCCTTTATGTGTATTCTAAATGCTGTAATTGGTTAATGTGAATGAATACAACTTACTTCACTGTATTTATCATATTGTTAATAATATTAATAATCATCATCATTAGTTGTTTTGTGTTCTGGTTAACTTTAAAACATGCAGAAAAACAAGAGAATATTTTACAAAATACATTTTTGAAACAAAATAAGATCGACGAAGCAGAAAAGATGGGTCATGTTTATTATTATTATTATTTATTATTTCAAAACGTTTCACTCTTGTAACTCAAAGACAATAAACATACATTAGATACGTTATTCATTAGGATGAAATATTATATATGTCATATTCACACTGTCACCATCAGGTCCAAACAGAAAGTTTTTTTTACATTTTCTGACTTTTAGCGTCACAGGTTTGTTCTTTACTGTTAATATAATAATATATACATATTAATATATGCACACTTTATGTCTTACATTAGAGGCATTTTGACTTTTATCTTTTAATCACAAAATAAGTACAACATCAAGCAGTAAGCTGCTGGTGGAGCTCGTTTAAAGGTGTATAACACGTGATTTGGGAGTATTTCTGTTGTCTCTCAACGGCTCTCATCATGGCGGCGCGGCTTGTAGCTAACCTGGGGGGGAGGGGTGCTACGTTTCCAAGGCAACGCTGTCATTCTGGACGCCGTTATCGGCTGTAATGCTCACATGCACTAACATACACTAAAATGCCCGCTCACATGCACTAAAAGGCACATGATCTGAATGTCTTAGATTGCTGCTTTAAATATAACTCCACAAAGACTGAATATATTGTATATTACGTTCTTTCTTGGTCACAAATAGACGGTTTTGTTCTACAATCCTTCTCTGAGGAAATAAAGCACATCTTTCTAATTAATACCTCGTGAAGATGGTGTTTTCCTCACCAGCAGCTATAGATTTTTATTATAACTCACCAATTTAAATTATATTAAGGCTGAACGTTGGTCATGATTAGGTCACCTGGCCACCTCACTTAGAGCCTAACTTCCTGGTTAGCTACGTGCTAATCGACAGTGAACACGTTTAGCACTAACGGCTAAATGATTTACAGGGAAAAAATGAGGAGAGAAATGTAAAACTGTTGAGTTTGGCGGCTGCCTCAAGGACTTGTGGGTAATCGGAAGGAAGTGTCGGTTGCCTTGGTAACAGGAAGAGGAGGAACCAGTTCCACCTTAGAACTAATAAAAAAAATTTAATCTTGATTGAAATGAAAACAATCGATTGATGACATCACTGACGGAAACATTTGATTGGAACCTACTGGAGGTCTGAAGCCGACACCCACCGACCATGTTGCTGCCCCCTTGGAGAACGGCGGGTTCTGATTGGCTCCCCCAAAACTCTGTAGGGCACAAACAAAAGTTTCCTTAATTCCTTCCTTACTTCCTTTCCTCCTTCCCTCTTTCTGTTCCTCCTTCCTTACCTCACTTCCTTATTAGGTATTTCCTCCGTTTGTCTGTCAATCAAATCGTCGGGCTCTGTCAGTTGCTTCCTACACACACACACACACACACACACACACACACACAAACACAGTATTAGATACAAATTTAATTAAAAGTTATTTCTTGTGGCTCTAGTAGTATTTGTACTAAAACTTACACCAACTTTCTTCTTTTCTTTGTTTATATTTTGAAAATATATTATGCAGCCTTTTTCAGTTTTTATACTGTTTATATTTTTATTGATTTACAGGGAAATTTACTAAATACATATTTCATAACAATTAAAAGGAAGTAATGCAAAAACGTATTGATAAAAAAATACATATTAGATAAATATTTGATAAAGATAAATAAATAGAAAAATGAATAACTGAATTAATGCACATGTATTAGTATTTTACCTTTTTCCATCTACATGTATTTATTTGTGTTTCTACATTTAGACTTATATATTTATGTATTTATGTATTTATGTGTCTGAGGTTGTTGTTATTAACTTATCTGTAAAGCGAGATTTGTTTTGATTACTTTCACCAACCTGTAAAAATAAATGTAAATGTAAATGTAAAAATTAATAAATACATTTTGATCTTATATCAACAAAAGGGAAATTACAGTGATAACCAAATCACATAAAACATAAAAACCAAGAAAAAGAAAAGAACAAAATACAATAATGATAAATAAGTCCAATATATTACAAATTAATTAATTTAATTAAGTAAAGTAAAAGCTGAAAATATGACCTTAAAAACATGCATTTATTTTCTAATAAGTTACCAACATTATAATTACCTGATTTATTTCAGGTGTCATGTTTATTGTTTATTATTTGTTTCAGCATTTATTTATGTATTCATGAATGTTTTGAGGGAAAAGTCCTTTTTTTATCACTGCAGTAACCAATCACA
The DNA here is from genome assembly GCF_004355925.1 of Anarrhichthys ocellatus. NCBI lineage: Eukaryota > Metazoa > Chordata > Actinopteri > Perciformes > Anarhichadidae > Anarrhichthys > Anarrhichthys ocellatus. Next base: position 4,571 of record NW_022280888.1, on the reverse strand, counting down.
GAAATCTATCAGACACTGCAGCTGCAATACTGCAGAGTTTCCTGTAGGGGGCAGCAGAGATGATCTTTTACTGTATTTATGGGGACTTTTTCTGAAACTACAGATCATTCATTAGAGCCACAGGAGCTTAGCTTAGCAACCTAGCATGTTTTATTATTTAGGAAAGACAGAAGGTCCTCACAAGTAAAAATGTCCTCATAAAGCAGGTGGACATACACACCCACACACACACACACTTACTGGATGTGTTTCTATGTAACAGAGTCGGGACTCCGTCTATAAAGAAGAGATAGCATGAATGCTAAATTAATTTCAATGGCCTTAAAACAGTTGTTAGCTTTAGCACTAATGTTTCATATGGTAAAACTGATAGCATTAGCATTAGCATTAGCGGTCCACTTCACCAAATCATAGCATTAACCTAAACGTTGTCAAATAGCAGTAGCGTTAGCGTTAGCACTGATCGGCTAACAGATGTGTTTGTTTACTTACGATCTGGAATCCCGCCTCCGGTCACCATGGCAATCGCTAGGTGACAACAGGAAGTAGATCAGAGAGACAGCGACTAAACGAACAAATACGGACATTAAAGAGGTGTGTATTTTTATTACCGGTTCTTTTTTCTTCTTCTGCGTTCTTCTCCTTGACTTGTGGTGTTCTGTGATTCGCTGCCGCTGCTCGTGTTGCCACGGGAACGAGACCTGGTGATCACATTTTTACAAAGAACGGAAAAAATCATGTTTTCCCAAACTTTTCGAAAACTTCGAAAACTGAACTTAAAAGACATTGAAACCTGTGAAATGTCTTTACTTTCTAATATTATATCATAACAAAATATATAAAAAAGAATTCAAAAATTAATTGTTGTACTGTTTATGTTATTGATTTACAGGGAAATGTACTAAATAAATATTTAATAACAATTAAAAGGAAGTAATACAAGGAACTTATTGATAAAAAAAACATTATATTAGATAAATATTTGATAAAAATAAATAAATAGAAAAATGAACAACTGAATCAATACACATTTATTAGTATAACAAAATATAAAAAAATAATAATTAAAGCTGATTTAAGAAGTTTTTTTCATTTTTATCATCGATTTTACAAGGTTCACACTTGCCAAAAAAAATATTTTGTTTGTCATGAAACTTAAAAGTTAGTTACTTTACTGAAAGATATATTAAATATCTCACCTCCCCCCCCCTCCGCCAGATTGGTCGATCTCCGTCCAGACTTCTGCTCCGCCTACAAGACGAAACAGGAAACGTGTCATTCATTCGTTACTGTTTTCACCTTGTGACGTAGAGACACCGTATACGTCTCTGGTAGAGACCTGTCAATCACTGTGTAGCCCCGCCCTAAAGCATCCCCTGCCTTTAAATCTCCTTTTCTTTTGCCTTGTGTTTTGATGCTTTTAATGGTTTTATGTGAAGCACTTTGAATTACCTTGTTGTTGAAATGTGCTCTACAAATAAACTTGCCTTGCCTTGCCTTATGGTCTGTTTGACTCTAAATGGACCATAATGTACTAAATGAACATCATGCTGTATTGAAGAAGACTTGAAACTAGAGATTGAGACCATAAACTCATGTTTACAATGTTTACTGAGGTAATAAATCAAGAGAGAAGTAGAGTCATTTTCTCATAGACTTCTATGTTTCTTACCTCTGAGGTCGTTCTCCACCTTCTTCTTCTTCTTTGGTGTTTGGCGGAAATTTTGGGTTGAAGAGGCCGCTGGAACCAAATTATATTTCCGGATTAATCCGATTATCTACCAGATTAAATGAGGAGATATATTCTGTTATTCTGTGATGTCACCAGGTGCATTGACAGAGTTAGACAATAAAATCTTTATGCTTCTACAAATTTTATTATTTCTACTCGTTTACCTCTGAGGACCACTGTTTTCCCATGGTGCACTGGGCTTCACGTGAGCCCGCTCTGCCCCGCCCTCTGACCTGCAGGAGTCAATGATCACATGACATCTAAAATGTTTTTAATCCAAACAAGTCTCTCTCTCTGTCACTTTCTCTGTCTCGCTCTCTCACCTCTGAACAGCAGGGGGCGCTGTCTGCATAGTCATTGGTTCATTGGGGGCACTCGCTATCTGATTGGCTGGAGGAGAGGAGGCGGAGACTGTGAAATTCACAAACACCAATTTTAGAATAAAGAAAATAGGAAAGTAATACATGAAACAATTTTCAATTAGTATGAAATGTTTTACAGTCCTCAGCTTTGACCAATCACCTCTTTGATTTAATATCAGTCTGACAACATTTCTGTTGAACAACTTGAGTTATTAATATGTGAGAGTCAACACATCAATTCATTGATAATTGCAGAAAGTGACGATATTTGCTCCTTTTATTGTATGTGAATGTTTGAATGACCCTGAGATAATAATAGTAATAATAATAACAACAATAACAATAGTAATAATAATAAGGATAATAATGATATAACAATAATAATGGTAATAAAATAATAATAGTAATGCTAACAGTAACAATACTAGTAATAATAATAATACTAATAATTCAAAAGTGTGCATACTGTGACGTTTTGGCCTCCGATCTGTTGTTGTTGTCTTGTTGTTCATAGTTTTGTTTCTCAGAAGCCCAACGTTCAGTCGAGGAAGAGTCAGAGTGGGCGAACGAGCAAAACTACACAAGAGAGAGAGAATGAATCTGTGTGTTTACAGTGTTTTTAATCGAAAATAAAACATTTAATTAAAAGATCTTTTATGAACTTTTGTATTTCATAAACAATGATAAGTAATAAGGTTGTGTGTCTCTGTAAGTGTGTGTGTGTGTGTGTGTGTGTGTGTGTGTACCTGTTGTGTTTCAGTTTGCATGTTAATGGATTGGACTCTGACATCCTGAACAAAATAAAAAAGTGAGTCAGTGAGAGAAAATAAAAATTTTCTGAAGGCTCCTCATAAACCAAAACAAAATAAATCTTTATTGACGTCACCTGAAGAACGCGTGATGTTCAACACAACATCTCCAGAGACGTTTACAGTCGGATCGATGCGACGTCTGAAAGTAGAACGACGTCTCTGAACCCTGAAACATACACACACACACATACACACACACACACACACACACACATGTACACACTCAAACACACACACACAGAGACACACAAAGACGTAGCATTAGCATTGTACAGCTACAGACTGGTATCAAGCCAAAAAGCATTAGCATTAGCATTAGCATCAGAACTCACATTTTTTCCAACGATTCTGAGCTCAAATGTTTCGTTCTTAAAGTGAAGTTTGTTGATTCTCTGCCTGAAGAAAAGAGTCACACGTCACATGATAAGAGCAAAAACAACACTTATTTATCTTGTGTATTCATATTTATACAAATATTTGTTTATGTTGTGTATATATTTAAAACACTCTTTCTTTCTTTTAGTTTTATATTAACAAAAATATTTATGTTAACATAAACTAGTGATTCATATTTATACACACTTATTATTGTTATGTTTTTTTACAAACTTTTGTTTGTTTATTTATGTTTTTCATATTGTTTATTCATCTTTTATACATTTGTTTGTTGATTATTCATATACATACAGATATGTCTTTACGTTATTTATTTATTTTATATTTGTGTTTTATTTAAATCCATACTATGATTCATATGTTTACAAATGTATTTTTGTTTTTATATATACATATATTTTTACAAACCTTTATTCATGTTTATTTATCTTTATGCAAATATATATACGTTGTTAATCTTTAATTATTCAAGCACTGTTTATTTATAGAAACGTGTGTTTACTTTGTTTTTATTCCATCCATCCATCTTCCTCCTCTTATCCGGGGTCGGGTCGCGGTGGCAGCAGGCCAAGCAGGCCGACCCAGACCTCCCTCTCACCGGCAACATGTTCCAGCTCATTCTGGGGGATCCCGAGGCGTTCCCAGGCCAGCTGGGAGATGTAATCCCTCCAGCGTGTTCTGGGTCTTCCCCGGGGTCTCTTCCCAGTTGGACGTGCCTGGAACCCTCCAGTGGGAGGCGTCCAGGAGGCATCCTAATTAGATGCTGAACCACCTCAGCTGACTCCTTTCGACGCGAAGGAGTAGCGGCTCGACTCCAAGCTCCCTCCTGATGACCGAGCTCCTTACCCTATCTCTAAGGCTGAGCCCGGCCACCCTACGGAGGAAGCTCATTTCGGCCGCTTGTAGCCGCGACCTTGTCCTTTCGGTCATGACCCAGAGTTCGTGACCATAGGTGAGGGTAGGAACGTAGACCGAGTGGTAAATTGAGAGCTTTGCCTTCCGGCTCAGCTCCCTCTTCACCAAGACGGTCCGGTGCAGCGCCTGCTTTACTGCTGCAGCCGCACCGATCCGTCTGTCGATCTCCCGCTCCATCTTACCCTCACTCGTGAACAAGACCCCGAGATACTTGAACTCCTTCGCTTGAGGTAGGCACTCCGTCCCCACCTGGAGGGAGCAATCCACCGGTTTCCGGCAGAGCACCATGGCCTCAGATGTGGAGGTACTAACTCTCATCCCCGCCGCTTCACACTCGGCTGCAAACCGCCCCAG
>NW_022280887.1:0-16153 GCF_004355925.1 Anarrhichthys ocellatus | reverse complement strand
ATACTCTCCCCCCCCATAGCTCCAAAAACACATTTTGAGATTGGAGCGTAGATTGGATTGCATGATGAATGGCGAAGTAGCCTCAACAGATAAATAAACTAATGAAAGACCTGGCTCGGGGCCAACACTTTATCAGCATTGTGCCGTGGCTGGAATTCAGCCGCTCTGTCCTGCATGTCTCCACTCGCTCCAGCACTGTTTACTTTTGGAGGCCGGCAGTCGGTCGGTCCCGAGCTCGCAGAATTAAAACTCAGCCATGCAGTTTTGGGCACGAGGTAATTGATGAGGGCGGCTCTGCATCGAGGTGCAAACAGCCAACGCATGAGTCTTATTTCAAACCAAATGCGTTGCATGCTTAATAAAAGAAGAAGGCTCTTCTTCTGGGACTCGAACCGCCACCTCTGAACAGCTGAGTCACTGTTTCAGGCTTCAGTGCATCAAATGTCCGGGATAAATGTGACTTAACTTTTTGGATGGAAAGGACGGAATGATTACGTGTTTAATCTATAGCAGGGGCGTCAAACTCATTTTCACTCCGGGCCACATCAGCATCATGTTTCCCTCAAAGGGCCGGTTGTAACTGTAAGACTGTATAAATGTAACTACTGCTAACATATTGTTAAATAACTCTCTGCATTTGATTATTGTTTATTCAAGTGTAAAAATATTGTACATGCAGTTATATAAATGTAAAATGATATTTAAGCACATTTCTGTTATTATAACATAAATCATTTTAATTTAGGGTTAATAAACCCACATTACTCTATCAAAGATCAAACTATTAAAGAAAATAACAAAGACAAATATCAAACACAAGTTATTACATTGACTTTGTTCAAAGCTATTGTTGTCACCTCTCTGCATCACTAATGTCCCTGCCGTCGTCCCGTGCATGGCAGCTACATCCAAGAGCTCCTCACAGAGTCAGGTCTGCCTTCAGCCTCTTACAAACACTGATAGATGATGTATCTCGTCTCTGAGCTAGCTGTGTTGTTAGATTGCTGCTAGTTCCTGAACTCGGTCTGCGATGGTGTTTCTTCACAAACTGACATTTGTAAAAGTCTGTATCTGGTCGGAGCTCACCTGCTCACATACCTTTAGCGTGCACTGGGCTGTAGCTTCTGTAAATATATTCTGCTGTGATTGCACTCTGCCTTTTAATTCTTGGACAATTTGATGTTTTTCTTGGAGGCTAAATTTAGCTCCGTGTTTGGTGTGAAAATGCTGACGTGAATAGTATCCTTCATCACCGACACGCATCATAACACAGAAGACAGACCCGTTTTTCTCCTTGAAGCACAGACATGTATTCTCTTTCCCATCTTAAATTACATCTTCTTCCCTCTGCATCAATTCTTCTCTTCGTGGACATTTTGCGATTATTCGTCGATCTTTTTCAACTCAATCACTTGTTGGAAAACCTCTTTACGGGCTGTTCCCTCTCCTGTCCACCTGTTGTGATAGTTTTAATGTCGGTACACAGACAACATGCTGTCTCATAATTTCAACTTTCTATCTCATAATTTCGACCATGGGGATACTTTTATTTTCAAGTCTAACTATTTTCTTTCCAAAATAAAAAATAATTTTTTTTTTTTTTTTTGCTGGTGGATTTGTGGGCCACATAAAATGACGTGGCGGGCCGGATTCGGCCCGCGGGCCTTGAGTTTGACACGTGTGATCTATAAGGTAGAAAGACCTCACGTGTTCTTATCATATCTACTAGCAGGTGGAGGGAGGGGGGTGAGCTTGTGTTTTGTGGGGGGAGGGGGGGACTATTATTGGATTCAACCTCACCAGGTGAGCGAAAGAGCCGAAGCCCCCACTCTCCTCTGGACCCCATACCCTACCTCTCACTGCCAAGGTGACCTTCCAGAGAGAGAGAGAGAGAGAGAGAGAGGTGGGTGCTGACAGAAACCTCTCTGGTTTGCTTCTCTCCTCTGAAGGTTATTTCCAGCAGCAACTAGCAGAGAAACCACCGAGGCCAAAAAACATGTTATCCCAAGCACCGGATGTCTCTGGTCAGAAGCTGGAGAGAGGAGACTCACACACACACACACACACACACACTACACGCCCACAAAACAGCCCCGCGCTCAACATCTCATGCTCTGGGTAATTTCGCCAAAGGTGTTGTTACCTGTTTTACCCGCCTGTGTCTCTGTGAGCCACGCGGTCTGCCGCCGCCCGTGTCTTGGCCCACTCTAGTACGCATGTCTCCAGTCAGCGGCCCCTCACATCCGCTCTCATATACCTGCTGACAGGAACCCCTCCTGTGCGCAGTGACGCGCAGCACGTTCACTGCCAGATCGCGGAACGTCGCCCAGAAACTAAATGAGAAGCTTTACACTGCGCCATAAAAATGATTGTTATCACATAAGAAGGTTTTGTAGCAAAGTAACATTTAAATCCATTGACTCTTTTTACATTTCTTCCTCGTTTTTTCTTTTCTTTTGCAAAAGCAGGAAAAAATATGGAAATGTGAGATAACCACTAAGGAGTCAACATTAACTTTAACACGTGCTGGTTTTGCACAATCCGTCAACATTTCTCTTTGAGTGCATGAGTCTGGCAGGTCAAATTAAAAAATAAAAATAACTTTGGCTCCAACAGAGCTATTTTCAATACACATAAGAATTTAATAATCTGTTCGTCCCAAAAGACGCCATCATGTCCTATTTGCTGAAGAAATACTGTGTGAAGGTGGTGTGTGTGTGTGGGGGGGGCACTTGAAGTCACTCACGTCACAGCAATTACGTCGGTATTCCTTCTGGTCGTTTGGAAAAAGGAGAGTATATTTGACGCGGGGCCTCAGTTGGGCTCTGAAACTGGATCTCATGACTTCACCCCCCCCCCCCCCCCACACACACACACACACCACCACCAACACGAGCCTCTGCAAACAGCCTCGTCTGGCCCTGATGCTTCATATCTCAAAAATATTACCTGAATCATGTCGTTTTATGTACATTTTTTTCCTCCTGTTGTTTCTCTCTCCACGTGCACGAGGTTAAACGTGAACGCTTTAACCGCGAGATCGTATTATTATAGATGTGTTTAATCATCACTAGTTATGTGACCGCCACAAAGACGGATGCCCGAGAGCCCGAAGCGCGTGCGCTTTAATCCACGATCTCGTTTGTCAGACTTAATGGAACTAATAACACAACACTCAATCACGTGACTTTCACTCTTCTCTCTCGCTCTCTCCTTTGCATTTCTAATTTTGGGTTTATCTGCAGTGGCTTGAGGTTAAACAAATGAAACCAGCAGTCCTCCTCTTCCTCCTCCTCCTCTTCCTCCTCCTCCTGCTCCTCCTCCTCCTCCTCCTCCTCCTCCTCCTGCTCCTCCTCCTCCTCCTCCTCCTCTCTGTGAAACCTCAGAGGAGAGCAGAACCAAACGTTACTTAGCCTGAACGTAGATAATGAGGGCCCGGTTGCATTAAATGGACAAACAGCAATCCGGCATCTCCTGACCCCTCGATGCTCCTCTCGGCTCCATTGATCACCCCCCCCCCCCCACCCACACACACCCCCACCCCCACCCACCTTATGAGATAATGCAATTACAAACATCAATAAGGAGCTGCGAGGGGAATCATTATGTGGTGACAGTGATAAATGATGCTGCAGAAAATAGCGGGCTCCTCTCAAACAATCCGCGCGCCCAAGGGGCTTTTGAGGGCCGGGGCCCCGTCGCCAAGGAGACAGATGACAAAATGGCCCCCGCTCAACAGTCCTCTCTTTTCTTTCTCCTCACCAACAGATTTTTGTTTTTCTCTCCCTCCTTTTGTTTCGAAACCAGCTGCCGCGCGAGCTTTGAAGGTGGAGTTCTTTATTTTGGGGGGTTGGAAAGTTTGTCCTGTGAGGCGTTTGGGGGCCGCTGTTTAATTTGTGTTTGTGTCTATATTGATTTCATAAAGTAGCTCAGATATTGTCACGTCATTTCGGCCATTTATGTATTTCCGGTGTAATGATTTTTGCTTTGGAAGATGGAGGAAATCGATTGGTTGAAGTATTGTTTTGTTACAATTTTCTTTCCGTTTCCAGTTGGATCTTGTAGTTGTGAAGCCTGCAGGTAACAGAGGCCGCTTTAGTTCATCTACATAATCTGCACATATTTCATAAGGAACATTTAACACCTGTCTCTCTCTGGAGGAGAATAAAAGAAAGTAAAAAATATATATAACCCTTCGATTTGTGCTCACTCTGTTTCAGTAGGAAATCAAGGCTGGACATGGCATTTTAATTTGATTATATATATATATATATATATATATATATATATATATATATATATATACTCTGCATTAAACCTCTGGTGTTGCTTCTGTAATGAAAAACATATCGAATTGTTTTTTTAGAAATAAAATACCAGAGAAACTGTAAAGAAAAAGGAAATAAAATATATTCGTTTGTAAAATGCTGTTGTAAATGTAGCAGGAAATAAAGATGAAATCAACAGTTTGATAAACAGGTCCGGCGTTCAGCAACCGGTGATCTGAATTAATAAGATACACGCATTATTGCCGTGGAGCTCTATGTTGTCACGGCTTGCAGTGGAACAGAGAGCACGCGGCGCACCGTTACGCGTCCACGTTCCCCGTTTTAAGCGTAAAGGCGCATCAAATATCTGCTCCGCTTCGGGAGGAGGACAGGCCTGTCCGGGCACCTCCGCTGCTCTGGCGCACATTTCTGCTCCGTTCATTACTCTGACAGTTCACTCCGCGGTCAGTGTGTGTGTGTGTGTGTGTGTGCGTGTGTGTGTAAGACAGAGAGAGGTTGACAGGCCGACCATCATCATCATAAACTCCCACGTTCCGTTTGACTCTCAGCTTTTCAAAATTAGCACAAGTCAAACTTCATGTGTGCACGAAAACGGCTTTAAACTGCAGAAGACACAAACAGTCAAAAGTCAACTTTTTATGCACGTCAGCAGAAATGTAGGTCAGCTCTGACAACAACAAACAAACATGCAAAATCACAGTCATGTAAAAGTGTTTACATCTGAAGAAAATAGAAGACAAATTGCACCATTAAAATCTGCCTTTTTTAAATGAATACGAGTGTATAATAAATAATAAAATAAATATATTTATCTTACAAAATAGTTAAAAATGCCACTGGAATAAAACAAATCAACTTATTTCAAGAATTGAATCGAATCAAATGTGTTTTTTATTATAAAGGACAGAAGTGACTTCTGACTTGTGTTAATAATTAGCACTTGTTTAGAAATTAAATAAATTAAATGCAGTACGAACAAAAAATATTTCATCTCACGGGCACATTTTTACGGAAATAATTTAAAGAAATATCTTGTTTTCACATCGAATATGAGACCAAAGAAGACGTAAAACTACTTTTCTTTTGAAGTCATGGTGAGAGTGCATTCTTTAGTTTTAGCTCTTCTCCGTTTGCATCTCGTTTTAGCTTTTCCACTTTTATCAAACTTCCACACGGGTTGTTTTTGTGTATGTGTTTGTGTGTGTTTTACGTCCGTGCGTAAAAGGAGAGGTGGCACCGTGCGCCATCTCCAAAACGTCTCTGCCCCGGACAGTTACCAGGCCTCCCTAAAGAGGGCAGTCAAGCATGGGCTTTCTGCTCCGTCTCCACAGCTCCCAGCGGCCACAGGCTCAGGAATTCACATTTCACAGCCTCGGATTTTCCACCACGGCGGAGAGGCGAAGCAATTAAAACGTCGCCCGGGTTTTTTAAGAGCGTGTCTTTTTTTTCCTTCTTCTTCTTCAGTGTAAATAGCATTCACTTCAGCAAAGGCAGTAAAAACACAATAGCTGCACGGAGGAGAGATAGAGAGGGAGAATGGGGGAGTATTGATTTACACGCGCATATTGTTATGGATAAAACAGACTCTCTCTTGTTCGCTGGTTTGGAAAAAAACAAAACACTGACTTTGGGATTCAGGGCTGCTCTCCAAAATGTATCAATTAGATAAAAGTCGCTCGGCTCGGTCGGCTCAGCCCGCTGAAAGCGCAGCGTATCCCGGAGACAACATCGGCGGCAGAGCGCCGGGCTTCAAGCGGAGCCCTTTAGACTGCGGGCAACAAGGCGTGAGGGAGAACTAATCTCCCCATTTACATGTTCGCAGCAATTTTACCTAAATGAATTTTAATGCTAAATGAAGGATAATTCGCCTCCTCGCCTCCTTTCTCCGTGTGAGAAAAAAATAATAATGTTGTGCAATTGGCTGCACATTATCCGCAGCAACGGGAGCAAGGTTGACTTAAGTGCATGTTTCTTTAAGTATAAATGGATCTCTGCTTTTCTCTCTGTGCGCGTGTGTCGACATGAAAACATGTTTGTGCCAACAGGAGTTCACTTTGTAGAGTGACATGTTCTTATAGTTCATATGTGCTTCGTCAGGGAAGATAACGTGAGTCTAGTTATGAGTTCTGTTATTTGAACAAAAAATTATTTATTTACAACACAGATGTACATATATACCCTTCAAAGTAAAAGCATAAGAAACATGACTTGTCTTCAAAGGAATCTTAGAGATGTACGTAATACATGTTTGAAGCAATGGATAATGGATGCATTTATAACCCACACGCACGCGTACACACACACACGCACACACGCAGTGACTTTTACATTCTCTCCTGTCTGCTGATCAGCGTTACATCATCTGGTTGAATCAATATGGATGGACTGTGGTATAAATGGTGTTTTCCCGTAGCCTCTGTCTCTCCCTGTTATCGGGCCACATCAAACACACCGAGGGGGGAGAGAACCCATTGGCCATGCGAGTGCACGGCCTTGTGACATAAAACACATCAATAGGACACTGGAACAGACAGCTCAGAGGCCCTCAATCACAGACACACATGGAGAGAAACAGGAAACAACATGTTTGTGTGGACACACTTGTAGTTTCCCATCCGCAGTGACCTGTTTTTAGCTCGTTTGTGAGCGTTAGCCGACAGCTCTGTATCATGTTTTTTGTTAGCCTGTCATGACGTCAGCCACGTTCACATCAACATTATGTGTCTTGTCTTCGTGAGAACAGAGTATAAAAACCGATAAACCGGAGCGATGGCAATTGGATTAAAAAAAACTAAAACGTGTACATCCAAAATGTTAGCTTCTGGGTAAACTGTGTTTAGCTTGAAGTCATCGTGTTTGGAGCTGTAGGAGGAGTTCATCACCCCAAATGGTCAGAGAATGTTTCTATACCAATAAAAACGTAAAATCAACAGATATGAAATATAAGAAAAATCACCAAATGTTGAGTTACAAAGCTCAGACACAGGAGAATGTGAACTGTATGTAACAACCAGCACATCTGAATTACTCTCTTACCATCCGAATAAAGGCCGGCGAGAAATGACAAACTCATCCAATTGTCCGTTTATTCACTTTTTTTTGTCTTCTTTAAAAATGCATTGTGATTTTTTATGGAGGGGGGGGGGCAGGAGGTCAAATTCGATGGACAGACGGCACACACATAGTGTGGAAAGAAACCAGAAAAAAAAGGGAAAAAAGTTCACATCCTTTTTAAAAAAAAATCTATTAGAAACAACATAATATGCGGAACAATACAATAGCATTTACAATACTTAAATTCCCAGTTCTTGTGAGAGTCCAGCGTAATTTTACAACAGTATACAGTATATTTTCTTTCTCCACTCACTTCCCAAACTAGGGGTTGATATAGTTATACTTTTAATTTCTTTCTCTTGCTTTCCCTCCTTCCATGTTTCAATCCACTATATGTTGTGTTTTTTTAAAGGGCACCTCTTTTGCTTTGTTAGTGTCCTGTCGGATACAGACATTGGCTTCTCCTTGGTCCAATTCCATCGTCCCAAAGAGTGGAGCGCTCTTCACAGGAAGTCTCTTTCGTTTGCCCGAAGAGTCAGGAATATTTCACCAGGTGCTGCATACCCCTTAAAAGTACAGGCGTAGGACACGGTGTGTCATCAACGCTCACAATCGCAATCACAATCACTTGTTAATGGAGGAATCCACGTGAGCCTATTGGGCAAAAGAACGGGGGGCGAAGAAGTCTGGAGCCCACCAGAGAAGAAGCAGGGGTCTTTGGGGGAGGGGGGGGTCATCTGGGTTGGACGTAGTTTCGCCGCTGGATTCAAGTTTCCATGTTGTACATGTCAGCCGAATAAAATTGTTGTTGGGTCTTGGGAGATGGACTGAGGGGTTGCTGTTGGTCGTCGTCAGGAAGTCAAGGAGTCCTGTTCCCGTGCTCCGGAGGCCTCGGTGAGACACGCCATCCACCGGTTTGATCCTGCAGCTCTGAGGAAACAGAAGACCGGTGATCAGGTTAATGAGAGAGTTCTCAGAGAGACGACTCATATCAAAGTCACACTTAAGTGGCACACACAGGGACTTGAGACTTGACTTGGACTCTAGATCAGAGCCTTGACTTGGACTTTGGATCAAAGACTTTCGACAGGACCTGGACTCTAGATTAAATACCTGAGACTTGGACGCTAGCTCAAACCCTTAAGACCTGACTTGGACTCTAGCTCAAAGACTGACTTGTAAACATGTCTGCCTGGCAGCATTGACATGTCATTTGTTCAGAGTATTAATACAAACACATTGAATGCAAAACAAATGAAAAACTCTTAAGTCATTCAAACGTTATGATGCTCTGAGCGAGTCGGCATGTCGCCTCCACCACCGGGGCAGAAAGCATTTAACCGCAAAACCAAACTGTTGAATGAGTGGAACGTCATTAAACATTCATTAAATACGACAATAGATCACACCGGACTTCTGAAAGCACACTCTCGTGTTACACTTTCAGCCCGACAGCACACAGATGGTGGGACCTGCTGATCCGACCCGGGGAGGAGCAGTAAAGTATGTGGCAACTGCTGCAAAACCCGACAAACGTGCTAATCTGGGTCAGAACGCAGACCCAAAGCTGCCCTTCACTAAGACTGTGTGGATGTATGAGAGAGAGAGAGCACTGGAGGGTTTAGTGAGTTAATCCTACACCCTCAGTAATGCTGCTTTAACAGTAGGAGAGGACTTAGAGACCAAACACACACGATCGACTTGAAGTGATACCGAGGCCCTGTGCTTAACAGTTCCTGCATAATCTGTTCAATGGACTACAAGGACATTTAAAATTAGCCTTTGGTTTATCTTCTGACTGTTAACAGTCACAATTTGACTGTGAAGATGAAACTATTTCAGGTTTAGTATTAAAGCGACTTACAAGTCAATGTTGTTTTTGAAGGGTTTATTTTTCTCTCTACTAATTAATCTGCACGTCAGTATGTTCTTCAGAACTCTTGTTTTTGTCATGAGAACTTTCACACAGATATTAAACTGCGGAAAAAAGGCCATTTATTACATTTTTAGGTTTTTCTGAGCTTTGGTACCGTTAATAGAGCCTCATGTTGTGTTCAAAACGTTCACTATAGTCGATAACAACATGGAGGCTTGGGATACCAAGATGGAAAACTTTATTTCTCCTTTCAATCTCGACAAGAACAGCGCAGACCAGGTTTTTACCTTTCACAATAAAAGCCCCAGACATACAGACTGTAACTATTTGCCAGAGGGAACTCAAATCATTTCACTGAAAGGAAACTCAATAACATATCGTTTAGACTATACAACAGTTATATGAATAGTTTAGAAAGGGAAATATTCGCAGGCGAGTATTTCTCATTTTTGTGCCGGTTATTCGTCACCCCCTCGATGTTTAAAGAGCTCGACGCAGAAGAAGAAACCTTGAATCACAGAATCTAAACCGTCGTGTCACACATCAACCGCCGCAGCCCGCCGCATGCCATCAATCCTCCTCGTACGATGAAAAATGAAGTAAAGAAATCCATCGTCCTCGTTTCTCTCCCTACATTCCTCTCTTTACCGCCAACAATAGCTGCCGTCTCTCTCCGCTGGTGTAAAGTCCACCGCTGAGGAAGCCAACCGAAGAGGAGAGGTGAGACTCGCGGCCTGCCCATCACCTGAGAGCGCCAGGGGCCCCGTCCACGCGTTCACTACACACACACAGACACACACACACACACACACACACTAAAGAGGGCCACTATAGACGACACAAAGGCGGGCGGGGAAAAGGACAATGAGGTGCAGCGGGGAGGACGACAGCAAGCGTCCTCGTTTGTTATTCCCCTCATCCATCAGTCTTCACCTGGCTTACGGAGAAGAATAGGTGCGACTTGAGAAGGGGGGGGGGCTATCACGTGAGCTGTGCTAGCTTCAATTAGCTTCCTATCAATGAGAGAGGTTGTAGGGGTTACACATCTCCCTGGACCTTAACGGCATCAAACTTGTGACCTTTCTGTTGTGGGACGTAACATGTGGTGACAAGCCGAGTCATTAGCAACGCTACGCTAAGCTACGCTACGCTTAAAGCAGTCAACCACTACATTTACACACAATTTGAATATCTGCTTTTTGCAAGTTTCTGACGATGTTTTCTGCAGAAACAGTGAGACAGAAACAAAAAGAAATCCTAAAAGGAGCAGAAGTAATTAGACTTCAAACAAAAGAATAAAGAACGTGTTGCATCGATGAGTGAAGTGAATCCATGTCTCTAGTAAACCATATGCGTGCTTGAAGGAGCACACGTTGCTAATCAGGTTTTTCACTTAATAAGCCGATCGATACATTGAGCTTTCTTCCTGAAGGCTCCGAGGGGGATTCCAGAGGGGCCGAATCAACAGGGACACACATTCACACGGACAATACGAGGGCACACAATCCCCACCGGGACACGTTCTTTTTTCTCCAATGTTCATTAATAGTAAAAGTTCATCCACCAGAAAGAGAAGTCGAGGGCGGGGGGGGGGGGAGCTTGACCTCTCGGCAGAAGGTTAGCAAATTTGTGCTTAATGATTGGAGCAATGAATCCTGGGACAAAGGGTCTCCAGCCGAGACTGGCAGCAAAAGAGGGTTTACAGGCAGCGCTCACTCAAGCGTTCTGCCCGACATTTTGGGTAAAAAAAAAAAAAAAAGCTGAGAGCGGGGAGGGCCAGGAAAAAAACAAATTCCATACTGCTCCGCCGCCATAATTAATTCTTCCACACTGCGATAACTATTGTCCTGAAACAGAAAATTACAGTTCCCCCCCTCCTCCGGCTAATCTTCGTGGAAGAGGGGAAAGCAGGGGCGAGGAAGAAAGAGGGTAAGGGTCACCCGAGAGTCACCCTCGTCGCTATCAAAGCCTCGGCTCTGCTTCTGCTTCACTTGCCGGGCTTCGTCTGCGCTGACAGGTGTATTGTTTCTCAAAGGGGGATATAAGCTCTGTGATCATCGCTGGGTGGAAAGCGCTCATAACGCTCCTCACTAAGCATGACTAATTGGCTTTAGTTTTAACTAATGTTCCAGTGTGACTGCTAGACACACCTCCTGCATCGAGGGCCTCGGCGCTCCGCCGGCACGATAACCGCTCAATTTAGCCCCGCGGTAACAAAAAACTCAACTCTGCTAATGAAAATTGCTTATAAAATATAATGAACCTGTGCTCCCATAATCAAATAAGATAACCGCCCCCCCTCCCCCGACCGTAATAACCTATTAATTTAATTGGTCATGAAAGAATATAACACATCACTTACATTTAATTGACCTAGAAAGGAAAGTAGCAATATCTGGCGGAGGCTAGCTAGCAGCTAGCGACGGCTAGCTGGTGAGGCTGTAAGGAAATGACTAGTCGTGAGGAATCAATCTCTCTCCCAGCTTCTATCTCCCTCACTCCCTTTTCCTTCCTTCCTCCCTCCTTTTACTCCCTCTACCCCTCCCTCTTGTCGTTTACGCTTCTCTCGCCATCTCTTCATCCCGTCCCTATTTCCGTCCCCTCCCTCCCTCTCTCTCTCTCTCTCCCTCTCTCTCTCTCTCCCTCTCCCTCTCTCTCTCTCTCTCTTCTTCCCTCCGCTGTCTCCTCGTCCTCTGTGCTTCGCCCGTCTCACAGAGGATTCCTCTGGTGGCCCAATTACGAGATTCAGCAGGCAAATTGAGGCTGTTTAAAGCGAGGTCTGCTGGGAAGGCTAGCAGCTGCTGGAGAGAGGCAGCTTGGACACGGAGAAAACCAGCCCTCATGTTTACACACATAAACACAGACACACACACACAGACACACACAGACACACACACACGCACGCACGCACGCACGCACACACACACAGACACACACACACACACACACAGCCCTTTTCTTATTACCACGTCTCTCTACATTTCAGACCTGAAAGAAGCCATTCGATGTGAGATTTTTTTTTGGTCGTGGACATTTGCGACAGAAACAAGGGCGGCATATTTTCACCGTGGCACGAGCGCACGCACGCACATACTGTGGAGGGTTAATGGTCTCTATTTTTGTAAACTGAATAAGTCAAATCCATCGGTCACACCTCTGGTGATGGCATATTTAATTTGGATCTAGTCAATTAGGCCCAGCTAAGCTCCATACCCTGCTGGCTACCTCCTCCATTTTGCACTAGTTTGCGTCCCCTCCCTGTGCCAGGAGTAATCCTATTACCATACACACACATGCACGCGCGCACACACACACACACACACACACACACACACACACACACACACACACAGCTACACATGTGCATGTCTGTATATGGTATAGACGCACCCACACAGGTATACATGCACACACACATGGTATAAAAACACAGACACACACACATACCAAACAATGCCCAACAATTGGACCCGTAGCCACTTCATACACACTGTGCACTGTGACAACAGCGAGCCTGTATACATCCAGAATTATGTGGGAGTCTATTTGGCCCTGGGGCGAGAGAGAGAGAGAGAGAGAGGGAGGAGGGGGGGGAGGGGGTGAGAGAAAGAGAGGGAGGCGGGGGGGGGGGGGGAGAGGAGGTTAGAGGAAGAGAGAGAGGGACAGAGAATTAAAGAGCAAAAGAAAAAAGGTGTTTGTGTAAAAGAGATAGGGGAGAAAAAAAAGACAAAGAAGGAGTGAAACAGAGCGAGCATTAAAAATGACAGAGAGAGAGAGAGAGGGGGGGGGGGGGGGCTTCTAGCTGGTTAGTGTGTGTATTAATGTGGCTCATGCATCAACAGCAACCCGGCAGATTTATGACACTTAAGGGGCGCTCACTTCTCCCTCTCTCCTTGCTCCAGCGACGACTGCTTACATTTGTTTTTTTTTACCAATCAGTCTGTTGCCATGGCAACATCCTACCTGCCCCCCCCCCCTTGTCCCGACCCATCCCCTCCTTCTCATCACCCCTCTTTCTCCCCCCTCTTTCTCCCCCCTTTCTCCCCCTTTGCCCCACACGCCTTCTTTCTCCTCCTATAGAAATATTTGCACCGTTACACAAAAGCTTGATTTTCATATTTCTTTGAATATTATCAATAACTGCTCATTTGTATATTGTGTATAAATACGAATACACACAGTGTTGAAACTGTCTGTCCCCCCCCTCCTTCATCTCCTCCCTCTCTTTGTGTCTTTCTTCTTCTCTGCTCTCCTCCCTGATTTGACGGGTGTTTGGTAGCTTCACTCGCACGCTACATGACATGGAGCTACAAGGCTGTGATCAAAAGCTCTTATCAGCAGACCGCCGGGTGGGACGGTTAGAGAAAGAGTTGCACAGAAACATCAGCCGCGGAAGAACAAGAGCGTGTTTGTAGCACCAACAAATAAATGAATTAATTAAACCCAGAAAAAAAGTACAAATTCAGTAGTTTGGAGAGCAGCCATTTGCAAAGCCAGGACGTACGCTAAATAAAACTCACATCACTTATTCTTCATCGTTTTGCGGAAAATCCCATTTTTCTGAAGACTTTAATTAAAGCAGGTCACCTCCTGATCTGCAGTAAATGTGAATACGTTCAGACAAAAGATCTGTAAGTGTGTGTGTGTGTGTGTGTCGGTGTGAGTACTTACATCCCCGTTGTGTTGCGATTGGTGGGACAGGGGCGCGGCTACATGTAGTGCCACTGACCTTCCATGCCCATGTTCATGCCCATTCCACCCATTGCTCCTGAGAAACACACCGTAGAGAGGAGTAACAAGTCAGACTGCGTCACACATAATGAGCCGTAGTGCGTAGATATCGCACAAAAATGTTGTCGTGATTTATTCACGTGATCTTGAACGAGGACGGATAAAAAAAAATCACAAGTGTCCAACAAACAGCGACCCTTCATTCAGGAGAACCGTGTGGAACGAGAAGTAAATGTTCATCTTATTTTAACCCAAACAAGTATCTTTGTTGCCTTAACTGAACCTAGTTATTTTGAAAAGACCGTAATCGTGTAGTGAGTGGAAACGCGTGTTGTAGGCTTTCGTAAGAAAACGCACGAAAAATGAGGCGTAAAGCTTTAAAGTTATTATTGACCGCAGTGAAGCCGGCGCTAAGCGCTCACCTGTCCGTCACAAACAGTTCACTGATAACAACACTGTTTACATGTCTAGAGATGATACAAAGAAGGTCATTGAGTCATTTTGAGATGTTTTAGAAACAGGAAGTCTGAGTAACTATTTTTGGAGCCAAATCAAATAGTTTACAGAATATTCAACCTTTGTTTCTTTATAATGCATTAAATACTTGACTTCTTCATAAACGTCAGTAAAGTAGTCTATGAATATGAAGTATCTCCTGGTCAGAGTGGAGGTTAGTTTATGGCTTGTTGCCGGTTACACTCGTGTTTGTTGGTGAGCTCGCGTACAAACAAAGCTTTACTTTTGGTAGGATATCACAGGAACCGTTGTACGAGGATACATTCATTATGTCTAGACGCACTTATTAACTAAAGTTATTTACAGTTTATTTAAAGAGACGGCAAACGTGTAACCAGGAACACGTTAGATAGCAGAGATGTTTCCTTTTAACTCAGACAACATAGCAGAGAAGCAAAAGGCTTAAATGTGGCAGGGCGGGGTGTGGTGAAGTGAGGGGGGGGGGTTATGTAGCCTGACAGTTTATCCAAACCTGCTGACTTTGAGTGGAGGGTGAGATAGGGGTAGAGACTTGAGAGAATCCCAGAAAACAGGGGATAGAGGAGGAGAGGAGCTTAAGGACAAACTCTGGGATTAGACCTGATGGCGTGAGAGAGAGAGAGAGAGAGAGAGAGAGAGAGAGCGCAAGGGAGTGGGAGTCAGGAAGGGGATGGTTGTGTAATGTGATTGACCACACCTGTTCTGGTTTGTGTGTGTCTAAGGAGGGGGAGGTAGCAGTGTGTACAGTACGTGTGTGCTAGCTTCCGCTAAGTCCTCATGTGTGTGAGAAACATGGCAGATACTGAACGTAACACACCTAGAGATACTGTGAGAAGCGGTGAGGAAAAGAAAGGCACAGACACGCAGAGGGGAAAGCCTTACCAGGTGGTCTGATTCCCATGTGCTGCTGGCCGTCCATGACGAAGCCCCCCATCGGCTGGCCATCTGGGTTGTAGGGAGGTCCTTGACTTACTGTGGACGGAGAAGGAGACAGAGGGACGGGAGGGAGAGAGAGGGGGGAGACGGAGTGGTCAATTAGTGCATTTAATTAAGGCTCAGTGGCCGAAGCGAAGGATCATCTGTCGGCCGGTACACGCACAGGGAGCCGGCCGCTGTCTCCCAACGCCTCCGTGTCTGTGCCCGGCTGTAAGCCCCCTGGTAGACTTTAATGCGTCTAAGAGCTCTAAGAGGGATCGGACCGGGAGAGCTCCACACACACTACGGTTCACTAAGGTGAGACTGCAGCCATCTGGAGGAGGCCACAACGGTTCTAGAGAAGGGAAACATGTCAGCCGGACCGGAGTGGGTGCATCAAATTATTTCATCTTTTTTACTACTTAAGGCAAGAAACTACAGGCAAACTCACTGGTTATGTTTTCTTTCAGACTAGAGGAAATAAAATATTCATTTTATTATTTTGTCTCTTTACGGCTGTAGATTTCTCCTAAAGTCACCAAAAGTTACAATTACATAACGCCTCATTTGCATATTTAAACATAACAGTTCAGTAAACTTGTAATACAATAAATACTCCTCTTAATGTGAGTGATGAAGTGGTGAAGTTTCATGGTGATATCTATGAGTTCATGTTGTGACTCTATTCACCTGTAGAGTCTTCTAAATGTGAGTGATGAAGTGGTGAAGTTTCATGGTGATATCTGTGAGTTCATGTGTTCACCTGTAGAGTCTTCTTAATGTGAGTGATGAA